>NC_136503.1:84280134-84510134 GCF_053919585.1 Euprymna scolopes | reverse complement strand
ATATAGAATCTTTAGTTTTATTTGATAGAAAGAAATATCTACCCGGTCATCTTCAGCCATATTTGATTCTGGGGGAAGCTGCATGTTCGCTGGTCGCTGTTTTAGTGGAAATGTTGACTTGACCCAATCTTCTTTAATAGTATGAATTGGTTGATTTTGGTTGACCAAAATTTTGTTCGTTTTTGTATTTTGTTTCTCTGTTTTATTTCTTTGTTTAATGTCATTTTTTCGGCTTGTATATTCATATTCTTCAAATTTTGTAGCTGGTGTAGCGAGTGTGTTAACGTCTGCGTGTAATAAGTCTACGAGCAAAAGAGATTTTACATTTTTGCTTGTATTTCGATCACTGAAATGGACAATCAAGCATAGCACTATTAATATTGGAAGTTATTATTACTACAGAAAAGGAAAAACTGCATATAGTTGGAGAGAATGCGGTTACTCAGTGGAGAGTGCCGCGCGTATTGAAATCTTGAGGAGGCTTATTTTCCCTTAAATCCTGGATAAAATCAATGGTCAATACTAGCAATAAATTCGGCTGTTACGTAAATGCAAAGTCATTTTCAATGGTTATCGAAAAAGTTGGAGAGTATTAGAAATCTGAATAGTAACTCAGACTCCAGGGAACACATTTGGTTATTGTTTGTGAATAATTACTGATGCTGACTTATACGAAAACTCTTTTAAACGCAAAGGTTCAGTGTTAATCCTTAGTTGAACATAGACGCGACTTAACACAATAACAAAGTTTTAATAGACGAGACCGGTAAATATATATAAAAATGCTAAACTAAAATGTCGATCGCACTTGAATTTCTTCATTGACTTTGTATTTTATTATTGCATATGTGTCTTTATTTTATTGAAAATTCATTTGAATGGAAAATAAGTGGAAGAAATTTAAAATTCAGAAAAGAAAACACGCTAGCTTTTAAAAATAAAGGTTTACGATTAGTATTAATACTTACTTGAACTGAGGCACGATTAAAAACAAACCTCATAAAGATATTTCGTTAAATCAAAATCTTCACGTTAAGCTTCTGATTCAATTTTTCGTGCAAATATCGGAAAAGAAGATATCGCATTAGAATATTTGAAAACTTACATTAAGTAGATACTTAATGTGTATTTTTGTTGCTGTTACTTTGTTTTGTCTGTTGTAATGATATGTGTTTTCTAGTGTATATTGCTCTCATGAAAGCGAGAGATAAACACTATCCCCGTGACAGGACACAGAAGAAAAATCTTAGTGCCATAATCGGCAGGTTCTGTCTTGTTGACCAAATAGAGGATCGGTCAGTATCTTGGCCATATCGGCTCTTTTAATTTCAGGAACAAAACCACAGATAAATAAAAGGTAAGTAACCTCTCGAATCTCAGTTACAACACTAATAATAATAATGTCAAAGAAAGAAATAGACTGCAAATGGTAATAGCCTATTAATCGAATGTTACAACAGAAGCAAACCAAAACAAAATGTCTTCCGGAAGCGAATGAAAAATATATTAATATGTCTACTAACTACTCTGCAATCGAAGAGAAGATTGTAGAACAAGGCAGGCAGACAAATCTCCAAGAGATGTTCTCATAGCTGAAACTAATGGAAATAAAAATAAAGAATATAACAGATCAAGAAACGCGCCTTAGTGAAAATCTACATGTAGAAGGCTAGTAAACCATTAACGCTGAAACTAAAAGCAACGAAACCACCGAAATGACTGAGGAAGAAGTAAGAGGTTGAAAATATCAAACGGTTTATGTACAACAAACTACGATTTATAAAATTAGAAACAGAAAATGTAAGTAATCTATATATCTCAATAGATATTATCGCAAATCTAAACAATTTATTGTATGTAGCAGCAAATCCAGTAACATCTTTAGGAAAATCCTCGAATGCAGAAAGTAGTGCATAAAAACTACAAACACAAATCAACTACAAGGAAATTGCAACTGGAGGAAAACAAAAAATTGGAATGAACACCACATGAACCTGCAAGAAACCTTATAAACTGTGCCACAAAAAAAGAAATCGGATCAGCCTTCGCTATACTATATAAAATAGTCGTGAAGGGTCGAGGAGAATGGAAAGACCGAGAAGGAAAAGCATTAACAAGACTTCCATTAGATGAGTGCAAAGAATATTGAGACATTAGGAGACATTGCCATCTAAACTTTAGTGAAGATAAATGGTCAGTGTCAGTAAAAAAAATAACTGGTAAGCAGCTGTTGCGATGATGCAAAGGTTATTAAAAGCTATGGCGAGTACTAGAAATCTGGAAAAAGTTGTTACCCAGACACTGATTATTATCAGTGAGTAATCTCTGATAATGATCTATGTGAGAACTCCTAGTGAGTACAAATAATAATAATAATAATAATAATAATAATAATAATAATAATAATAATAATTTTAACAATAACAACAACAACAACAACAAAAATAATAATAATAATTTTAACAACAACACAAGAGCAACAACAACAACAACAATAATATTAAACGCGTAAAATACTTTCAATTTATTGGGGTTTTTGCTTAGAAAAGTGATGTAGATCGATTGTATCTACCTAAAGATGAAAACGTTTGAGGCTTATTTAGTGTTGAATATGTGATAAATATAAAGGAAGTCTAAAAGTAATGAAACTCTATTTCCGGAAGTAAAAAGTGAAAAGATATTAAGAGCTGAAGTGAAAAAGAGTCAGTGGTTGCAAGAGAGAGGAGAAAAATTATTTAGAAAGAAGTTAGACAGTGTGCACTTTAAGAATACTAAATTTAGAGATAATCACAGGTCAGGGGTGATTTTAAAAGATCTTGTAAAAGCACTTTAATGACAGTTCAGAAACAAGCCACTCGCACTAGGTCAGTCAAATACTAACTTGATAAAACTGCAGAATCACCGATGTGCAGAATGTGTAATGAAAGCAAAAGAAAGATTATCGCATTATCAGAACGCTTATGAGAGCTCAACATCAATATAATAAATGGAGACATGACAAAGTTGCTCAAGTCTGGAATATGTGTAAACTCTATGAATTAGACCACAATGATAATTGGTATCAGTATGAATCAGAAGTAGCATAGGAAAGCGACAATGTCAAACTTCTTTGGGGCTTTACGTATACAAACTGATAAGGTCCTTGAACACCCCAAGGAAGTGAAAACAAGAGGATTTTCTCAATCATTAGAATAACCTACACTTTTGATACCGGAGTGAAAGAGAAAAAACATAAAAAAATAAATGTCAAGTTCTGAAATGGGAATTAGACTATGGAAATGTAAAGAAGTCAGGGTAATTCTCATTGTAATTGAAATGATTGGGATTATAACGAAAAGCCACCATAAATGTCTTAATCAGATTGAAGAGATAATTTCTTTTCAAATTTTGCAAAAGGCTTTTTCTGTTAAGAACAACGAAAGTGTTAAGATGCAGCTTGAATGTTTAAATTCAAGGGAATTGACCTGATCTCCAAGAAAAAAAAATCTAACTAAAAACATCCAAAGATGGAGATTACTATGGAACAACAACAACAACAAAATTATTATTATTATTATTATTATTATTATTATTATTATTATTATTATTATTAATAATAATAATAATAATAATAATAATAATAATAATAATAATAATAATAATAATTGATGAATTAACGAGGGGAGAAGAGGAGGCACCCTATAATATTTCTTCCCTGACTTGGGCAGTTGAAGTGTTTCACAATAGATAATCGATGAAAACGTGTTCTAACCGAGGAATCATGACGAATTATGGGTGGCTTGCTATCGATCATTGTTCAAGGGTGCATTAAACACCTCCTCACCGTCAATTGGTTATCGATTTCCCAGCAAAACGATGTCATAATTTCAAAGGGAAAAAAGACGCGTAGGAACCCGCACAAACAGAAGAGTAAAACGTTTCTGAAAAGATTCAATTATATTATTTTTAATGAAAGAAAATAGGTTTTGAAAGAATTTATGCACATTTGACTTTAAGAGTATTTTATTTGCGTGTAGATGTTTGTTAAATGACGATATTAAGTGACGATATTTGGTTTGGTTAGTTTACAGCATATAAATCCTTTGTAGAGTTATTTAAAGCCTAATCCAGTAATTTTGGAAACAAAATTTATGCTTCAAGTTCTTTATAATTTCAAATATTTATTAATGGAGTTTGGTTTTATTGTTTTGTTTTATGACATAATCAACCCTTTTTAATTTATTTAATATCAGTAATTTTGGAAAAAAAGTTTTATGCTTCGAGTTCTTTATTTCTATGAATTTTTATTCATGGCGACATTCGATTGTTTTATAGAGGAAATTTGTTGATTTATTTTTGACTTTGCAGTACATAATTGAGTTTTACAAAGGATCAAGTATCATCTAATGGATCAAGTGTTATCCATGTATGCAATGACTATATATATATATATATATATATATATATATATATATATATATATATATATATATATATATATATAATACAGTAAATTGAATTCATTATAAATGGAGTGCTTTTCGTACATCTTCGGTAATAGAACACAATACAATGTATAGCAATAATAAGATTACAAAGAAAAAGACTCAAACCAACATTATTAAGTAATCTATGCTATAATTCATTTTACCCCAAATAAATACACACACGCACACACACACATACACACACATACACACACAGACACACACACACACACACACACACACATATATATATATATATATATATATATATATATATATATATATATATATATATATATATATATATATATATATATATATATACCTTATTTATCGTGTTCCGAATTTTATTGGGTTTATATAATTGATAATTCGGTAACCGTTCATATACCAATAAATAAGTCAGACTGAGGAGACTTAAATCGTTATCTTCAAAGTTACCATCTTTTGTAATTGAGCATTCATATATTGTTTTAACAAAATCAAGACATCAAAGAATAGATTGATAGCAACAAATAGTGTATTCCATCGTTCGTTACAATTGTTTCAAGATCATTCGGACAAATTCAAACCCTTTACCGTTTGAAAATTTTCGCAAGAACAGTCTCTCATCAGGCGTTTTGAAAAAAAAACACTTTTACAACTAACAAGTTTAAGGAAAACTATAAAAAAAAAAAACAAGAAACAGAAAACAAAATCTTGGAAGGAAGAGATGTAGGTAAAATATTTTCTCATAGTTTTTCTTAAAAGAGAAATGGATTCCATATTGTTCATTTAATTAGTAATAAATAATTGTTTTTGCTTATTTTTTCAATGAATAAATTGTCAGTATAATCAGTTTTTTTAGTTGACTTTTTTCACACTTAAAATGCACTTTTTCTGTTATTTAAAAAAGGATTTATTAATTCATCGTCACGATACGTTTAAAAATAAATTGAGTCATCACGTAAAAATAAATAAAATAAAATAAAATTGACGCTGCAGACGTTTTTCAATAGTTATATTTCAAATTCTAAGAAAAACATTGATAAACAGATTTCATCAATATTTTCAGGCTATTACTGAATTTGGAAATTTTTAACCAATAATATTGTTGGCTATTGTTAAAAACGCCGCTGAACTTAAAACTAATATTAAATTTAATTCAATCTTTATAAAATCTTAATTGTATACGTTCAAAATATTCTAATTAAATAAGCACTTCTTCTTATTAGAACAAAATATGATTAGCCTACCTAAATTGAATAAAATTTTTATAATCCTCAAAAATTCAAAAATTAAGGTATTAAGTTTCTCAATGAATTAAAAAATAAAATTGAATTTTTTACATTTTAAGCTCCCATAGAAATTCTGCGCGTCGCTTTTTCGTTTGTTTTTATTCAGCGATATTTGTTTGTTGGTTTTTTTGTTTTTTTGTTGTTGTTTTTTTGTTACTATGCTCGCTTTTTATAGATATTTAATCATTTTTTTTTTAGTAAAACCAAAGTATTTTTAATTCAGTATCTTAAGACTTCAACAGTTATCTTTCAGGGGATTTTTATAATCAATATATATTGCATAGAAAAATGCGAGCATGAAAATTAATATGGTTAAAATTAAACTTAGAAAAGTAAAAGGACTAGTTGTAAAAACTGGAAAAGAAAAAGACAAGATATTCTAGTAAAAAATATAATAAATTTATAACTTAAAATATTGTAGCATTAAGAATTTTATTTTAATTCAATTTAACATTATATATAAATTCTTAATGCTGTAATATGTAGCAACTAAGGCCCAATTAGATCATTTGTTGGTCGGGTTATTGTTTTAGCACCGCTGAAGTCAGCTTATACCAGGTTTGCGCCAATCTACAACCTGCCTCGCCTCAGCAGGACTTCCCTCATCTATCTGAAGTAGAAATCTCTTAGCGATCTTCACAAACCACAAACTGCCTTCTAAATATATTAATTTACGACCGGAAATTCTATATCCGTTTATTTATTATTTTTTTTTTCTTAGAGTGCTTGATAAACGAAAATATCGCCTTCTTAACCGTTCCAAGTTAACTTTCTGGAAACTAATAAACAACTTGATTTATCGGATTTCCTGTTGTTTTTTTTTTTTTTTTCTTTTTGGTGACTTATTTCATCACATTTTCCAGAGACTTAGCTCGGAGCAAGGTTATAAAAGAGCATATCATTTTACATTCAATCTCAGACAGCACTAGGTTTTCTTGCTAGTTAATCATAATGAAGTATTGATTGCTAGTAAAACGACTAGCAAAATGCAGTATTTCTTCTGGTATTGTCCTTCGTATTTTCTCTCTTCGATTAGTGAAGAAGTCTTTCTAGATTGCGGTAATTTTTACTATTTTGCTATTCCACGGATAGATTTTCCCCGTATTAAAACATGACCTTGTGGTTTGGAGGGAAATGAACAGGAACTTACAACAAGTACGTTTGTGTGTGTGTGTGTGTGTGTGTGTGTGTGTGTGTGTGTGTGTGTGTGTGTGTGTGTGTGTGTGTGTGTGTGTGTGTGTGTGTGTGTGTGTGTGCGAATGCGGATTGAAAAAAATCAATAGAATAATACCAAGAGTAATTTTACCTGCGACGTGATGTTTTCCCGACTGGAAAAGCCGGTTTAGAAATCAATATGGGAAATTCGAAATTTCCCTTCGATTTTCACGCATCCGCCAAATGCGAAATTTACTAATTTCAGTGTAAGTTAACATATTTATCACGGCTATAGAAACTTAACTGCCAGCAGCTTTCATTACTGATTAGAAAATCGACTGTATAAAACTACACTTGTGATACGCATCCAGCTGCATACATTGAAGAGCTTCATCACATGTTTGCGAACAAAATTCTGTTCATGGATCGATTTTTTATTGTATTATTACATGGATAGTGTAAAAGTACTTGCTAAAGATCTGAGAATACCTGACACTTTAATCAGTTTTCAAGAATTATTTTTGACTTTGTGTGTGTGTTGTTGTTGTTGTTGTTGTTGTTGTTGCTGCTGCTGCTGCTGCTGCTGCTGCTGCCTTTTTCTTTGCGAGCCCTGGCCCAACAATTTTTCTTCAGCAGTTCATTGTAGTTTCGTGTTTGATTTCATATTTCGTGTTTGAATAGTTTAATTTGTAAAATAACTCCAAATTAAAACAGTTAAATTATATTTATTTATTTGTTCTGGACAATATTGTTACATAACGAGGAATGTGGGATACAATACAACGGGGTTGCTTCCCAGCTGACTGCAACATGGTCGTTTTCAAAGCCAATATCAACAAATCCCTGCTAAATCATGCACTTAAGCAATCACTTTCACCCATCGTTTCAATTTCTTTCATGGTTATGTTCATCAACAGTAGATAATCTCATTCACTTTTATGGTTGTTTTGTTTTTGTTTTTGTTTTGTTTTTGTTTTGTTTTGTTTTTGTTTTGTTTTGTTGTGTTTTGTTTTTGTTTTGTTTTTGTTTTGTTTTGCTGTGTTTTGTTTTTGTTTTTGTTTTGTTTTTGTTTTTGTTTTGTTTTTGTTTTGTTTTGTTTTGTTGTGTTTTTGTTTTGTTTTTGTTTTGTTTTGCTGTGTTTTGTTTTTGTTTTGAGGCATATCAACGCTTTGATGCTGAATCCGGTAATTTAAAAAATTATGTTTCAAATTTTTCCTATCTTTAAATAACTGCCCGCCTGTGTAACTCTGTTCCGCAGGTCTGCTTTCCAGCTGACTACAATGTCGTCGTACTTTAAGTCCAACGTAAACAAGTTCTCATTGAACCGTCCTCGTAAATAATCTGATTATACTAAATTTTCACCACAAATGATTACTACGCTACTGTTTCAAGGACTACAATACACACATTAACCCTTATCCTCGAGTGGCCTCCGGGTTTTGATATGTGGTAACCTCTTTGTAAAAAAAATATTTATTCATGGTGTTTAGTTTGGTTGTTTTGTAGAGGAAAATTGTTGTTTTTGTTTTTTTGACTTTGCAAAATGTGGTTGAGTTTTGAAAAGAGACAGGATAAAACAATAATATTAATGTTTGGTGCATTTTAGATCAGGGAGGCAGTATATTTAGACTGGTCTGGTAGCAACGGTATATCGTCGGATGGACTTTTCGCCTTGATAAACGTTGGCATATTAGTGAAGTAAAAGTATAAGTCCTAGTCATAAGAAATATTATGAGACATAGAGATTGTTTGAATATTATTTAATACCTCCCTCAATTAAGATGTCTGGAGTCACCGTCCTGTTTGACCTCCCCTCCTCCTCCCTCGCACAACACTGGCTACAGTAAATCTAAATAATTGTAGATAACTACAAAATAAAACAGCCTGGATCGTTTGGGGGGGGGGCATCATTTGCATTAAAACAATTATGTTTCTCGTCCCAGTTCTGTGGGATGAATTGCTATCTAGGTCGCAATGTTAATGCTACCGAATATTTGGTAAATATATCTTTGCCCTTAAAAACCGATTCACAAATGTTTGGCTTTCGGTTTTGTAACCCAATAATTGCCAATAATGAGACAAGCTGAAATTTGCGATGACGATTATCAAATGTCAAAGTTTAAAAATAAAAAATAAAAATAATAATAAAAATAAAAATAAAAAAAATGAAAAATAAAAAATTAAATGGCTCAACTCAAAGGGGACACACAATTGGGACGAATATCAACCTGAGCTGTTAAATATTTACAAATTATCGCTTATCTTGTCGTTTTAAATTACAGAGTCGATCATGAACTTTATCGAAATCGTTTGTTAAAATGAATTAAATTAATACGCCCCCACCCAACCCTACACCTTCTATCTCCTCATTTTATCGATTTTTTTTTTGTTTTTTTGTTTTGTTTTTTTTTGTTTTTGTTTTGTTTTTTATTTGTTTTTGTTTTTTTGTATGAAAATCAACTTTTTTATCGATTTTTTTTTTTTTTTTTTGTGTGTGTATGAAAATCAACTTTACCCGAATAAAGTTTTTGCTGATTGTTTGGAATAATAACCAAAAGGGAAAATTTGACTCTCATCTACAAGCAATATTATTAGGTGAATGAATGCCGATGCTCAAAATGTATAAATATTTTGACCGCTCCCTTTACATAAAAATTCACAAAAAATCAGGAATTAATCAATTTTCGTGAATTTTTCAGTATTTATCAAATAATGATCACGGAATATAATGAACCAATTATTTTTATTCAAATCTTAGTGGAAATGTATTATTTTGCTTAAGCAAAAAATGCCTTTACTAAAGTTATGGTTTTCAGTAGTAAAAAAAAAAAAAAAAAGCGCATGAATATATTTTTGCTTTTTTATGTAGGTAGCTGGTTACTTTTAATGCATCTAAAACAAAGCTTCCATTTACGCTCTGGTGCCAATCTGGCATCAATTGAAATTAATGGCTCTTGTCTTGGGGAGGCTTCATGTTTTGACAAGCTTCTGAGCTTGACCTTCACTCCTGACCTGAAATGGAGCATGTATATCAAATCTATTGCCAAGGTCGCTGAAAAATTGGTGGAATCCTTCACCGCTCCAGTAGATGCAAAACTCCTGATGCAATTCTCTACCTATATAAAAGTCAGGTACGGCGAATGATGGAGTACTGTTGTTACATCTGGGCAGGAGCTGCTAGAAGCAGCTTATCCTGCCTTGGCAGAGTTCAAAATAGACTTCGTAGCTTAGTGGGGGTGCCCTTTTCTTTCCCACAGAAGAGACGTTGCGAGCGTGTCTCTGCTTTATCGTTATTTTCATGGCAAGTGCTAATCTGAGCTTCAATCTATGGTCCCCCCTCGCCAATTTTTCATGAAAAACACTCGTCTGTCCGAAACCACTATCAATAGTTTTCCACGCTCCTTGTCTGTGCCTAGACCTAAATATAGATTCCACGAACAAAGTTTCTTTCTTAGAACTGCATGACTGTGGAACTCTCTTCCGGTTGCCTGCTTTCCAGCTGATTACAATCTGATTGTCTTCAAGTCCAACGTAAGCAAGTTCTTAATGAATCGTCCCCCTAAGTAATCCAATTTAAAAAAATTCCCACAACTTGTACTTACTATGCTATACTCACATTGACTAATGGATACCCATTAATGATTATCCTCGAATGGCTTCTGGGCCTTGATAAGTGAGGGTTCATGTGGAAAAAAAATAAGCAAATAAATAAATAAAAGCTAGAAACAGATGAACGGATAAAAAAGCGGGGAATAAAATAAATAGAGCTTATCAAGAAAATAGATAATAGGGAAGTCGCCACTAGAAAAGAAAACCCAACCATAAAGACCTAAGATAAGGAAGTAACGATGATGAGGGTATCCTATTACTTCAGATCAAAGCAAAATCTTAGGCAAATAAACAACCGTAAGTTAAAATGGAACCAATACCTCCCCGCTACGATAGCTTGATCATACAGATCACACTCCCCTCTCTTTCTTTACGCCCCCACCCTTACTCCCTTTTTTCACCATACCTCCATCCAAACCCTCTACTATTCACATTCACAAACTATACACTCCCTTTCTTTCGGAGCGTAAATCACACTCGACTATATTTTAACCACTGCGCCACGGGTCCTTGCGGACAATTCTAGATCGAATTTTAGGAACCTTAAACCTATTTTTATTTCTAGTTAGAAATTTCACTATTTATTAATAATTATTATTATATGTTAACGTATATCTATCTATCTATTTATCTATCTATCTATCTATCTATCTATATATATATATATATATATATATGTATATATATATATATATATATATATATATATATATATATATTGTGACGTCAGAGCAAAGCGAACATTCAACCTCTCTACTTACTCTCTATCTATATCTCGCTATCTCTCTCTCTTCCTAAGACCTAAGCAGCCAGACAACCCCCTCTCTCTGTAAATGATGTGGCGTGGCAGTCACTTGGCTGAGGGAAGTGGGACAGAGGTTAGGTGTGAATATCGCCGTAACGAGCGGAAATACGTCGTCATGGCAACCAGACAGCGAACATTTGTGGCGGGAAAAGCGGACCACGAGGGATTTGAAAATAAGAAATAAACAGTTGGCGAAAAGAAGCGATACAGCCCGGTGTACAAACATTATCTCTGAGAATCGAACCTCATCGAAGATTGAGATTTGAATCAATTGAATTGCGGATTATTATTCAAATACGATCGTATTGTCGATTGAACTCAACATTTAGTCTGATGTAGATTTGAATTAATTAAATTGCGGATTATTATTCAAATACAATCGTATTGCCGATTGAACTCACATATATTCTTCTTTGGAACTAAGATTCGAGGAAGAGATAGACTTTCGCCATCTCAATTTTTTTCTTGGATATTGTGTTTGCGAACTTATGATCCGTGTTTACCCTAACGGACAAAACAGCTAAGTTTGGCCTATCTCATGCCAATATCTTTTCTTATCCACAAACTTTTATACATATTGTATTGTAACTGCATGTCGCATACATCTGGCAAACATCCCCAAAAATACGTCTATCTCACTCATTCTTTTTATCGGAGCTTCTTCTTCTTTTTCTTCTTCCTTTTTGTATATAAAAGTCTTTATTGAAATTTAAACGTTGATTGAGTGTTTGTTTCGTCATTCATTGCTCTGTTGTTCCATTCCCCTTTATGATATATTTCGCTGGTTGATCCGACATCCGACGATTAACCGAAGATAAATATGAGATATTGGATATCAAATAAAATAAATTTATGTGTCTCGATCTGATTGCCAATCAATTCGGTCATCCATTCATCCATTAACCGGGTCGTGACAATATATATATATATATATATATATATATATATATATATATATATATTAATGTTTTTACTTATTATTTGTATATATTGTCGGTTGTTTATAATTACTGGTTCCCATGAAAATAGTAGTCTGAATAATACAAATAATATAAGATCCGCAAGGGTCCGTGGCGCAGTAGAGAAAATAACTTCTAAATAATAATCTTCTGGGGTTTGAAAGGTCAAGCCTTATTACGGATGCTACTAAAAATACGTTTAAAATGACTTAAGACTTCTATCTGGTCAGGAATATCAGAATGTGAGAACGCATCTTTCGTGAATTAAATAAAGTTGGACAAGCCGCATCTGAAGATGGTCGAAGTTTACATTGGCCGAAACATAGTAAGAATAATATACAAATGAGAACAGTAGAACAAACCATACGAAAGAAAACTTCCGGTTACCTATCTAATATTAGGTTGGTGCAAAAAATAATGTCGTTTTTATATATAAGTTGAACTTAAAAAAACGACATTATTTTTGCACCGACCTAATATTAGATTAATACGATAGCGTGTGTATTTTGTGTGCTACGATTACATCTTTTTTCTTCCGAGTGACTGCTATATAATTGTTATGACTTTCCATTTCTTATCATAAATAATTTTACCAAGAATTCTTCATAAGTTTTGATTTCGGTTTCAATTATAGCTGGAAGAACTCAAGTTATATATATATATATATATATATATATATATATATATATATATATATATATATATATATATATATATATATATATGTTTTTTCTTCATAAGTTTTGGTTTCGGTTTCGATTCAAACCGATGGATCCAGGTAATATTAATATATTCTTTTTATTTTGGAAATCACAACTGTTTAAGAATCGATAGAAAATTGGCTCTATAATAATATATACAAAATCTAAAATATTATATTTAAGTGTATTTTACGAGGGGACTAGGTGGGGCATCCCTGCTAGCTAAATATGTTTGCAGATTTAATAAAACAGCTACAATAATATCGGGACGTCTCCATTTACGCCAAACATCCACAGAATGCCAACATCAATATATTATATATGAAAGAGTCCGCTGTGGAATCTCCACAGGACCCACTAGTTTATTTTGAATTCGACATAAAATAACGTTCTGATAAGTGTTGATTGGAACGTAATTTTCTTCCAAGTTCCTACATTTATGACAATACAATTACGAAATTACTTAAGACTTTTTCTCTGTCATGTTTTGGACGAAATTTAACTTAAATAAAAGGTTGTGTTCGAAATTCCGTACATATTCTCGAATTCGACATAAAGAGTCCCGAATTCAACAAGACGCGTCTGAGGAAGATCGGAAGTTACATTAATCGAAACATCCAAAAATGAGAACAGTAGTCCAAATAATCCAAACAATACTAATTTGTAACTACGCATTCGCCTGCTCGACAGCAATCGCCGACCCCAACGATATGTGCTGTGGTCTTCTCTTTCATCTTCTCTTTCGGTCGTCTCTCACATATCAGCTACCGGGGGGAGGGGGCGGATGGATTCACCAGTATAAAAAATAAAACAACTAAAATCACAAACTCAAGAGAAACACAATTCCCAGATGGTCCGTACATATCGGTTGGGATCTATGTGGGTGGGTGACACCATCGTGGGAAACAGCTCGCTAATGGCTATCTACGTCTTCTGTCGAAGCCGTGTTTGTCAGTTGCCGTCAGTTTATCTCGATCTGCTCCGAGACACAACCTGCGTTCAACTGTGTCAAAATGGAAAACCCTGGACTGTCGCAAACTTAAGAGTATTCGTAAACTGTCGTAAAACTCATTGCCACCACTAAAACTATCTGTAGAATAACTCTAAATATATTGAGCTCTATTGTCCGGTCCTTTGTCCCAATCACTACCACACCTTGATTAACAATCATATTTCAGCTTTCTTGTGAGTTCCTTGATGAACAACTTCCTTTCCGTTGTCTTTCTACCAAGCTCATTCCCTATAACATTTACTCTACTTATTCTCTCTTTTTCGTTATAGTATTCTTTTCTTTTTTTCTTCCTAACATCCGTAGTATCACTCTAATATACAGTAAACTACTGTTTTCTTTTATATATATATATATATATATATATATATATATATATATATATATATATATATATATATATATTTAGTTTGACTTATAAAAAATGTTCAGATAAGTTCTTTTGTGTTTAACTTAATGTTATTCTAAATCGTGATAATAAAATCATAGTTCCTACGTGTACACGTTTTAAGGAAATGTACACAGATTAGCGCGCCATTATATTTAATTGACTTAAATAGCCTAATTAGATGCACAGACAAATAATTGTCGTTGAACGAAAAACAAAATTGTGAAACCTGTGCACCAACAAATAATTGCGCATTGTCAATTGTCACATTGTCAATTGCCACATTGCCAATTGCTATATTACCAATTGCTACAATGGCGATCCATTCATAAGGAGCTCATTGCTAGAATAACTTTTCACTTTCTAGGTACGTTATTCATCTTCCTGTGTATAAATATCTAGAATTAGGCGTGTTGTGCTGCATGAGCGAAGAGGGTTCAACAATCGATTGACACCTGCTTAATCTGATCGATCCTTAACAAATTATAACGCAATAAATCGTAGTCGTTGTGGCCAGATGTGAGTGACATCTAAATATAGAACTCACTGGCATTTTTTCTCAATTACCGGTTCAACAATTTTCTTCTTTTTTTTTTCATGTCGGACGAATGTGTTCGTCGCTTCGTCACAAACGAACACTTTCATTTCTAAAAGAATTTTTGATAAAAGGCCAGAATGCTTGGCAGTCTAAAACTTGTAAACAAAAAAATATTTACCGCAAAGCGCAGTAGAATTAAATTTTCTATCCGTTCGTATGATTTTAACACATGTATCTATCCCAAGATATACGCAAAATTGGATTCTGAAATTTGATCTGTGTCTTAGGTTCCGCCTCACTAAAAGGATTCCTCGGGCGGCATAGTTTGTCAACAGTGACTGATGTGTATTATTTGGATTATTCCATGTACTATTGTCATTTTCGGTTTTATTCTCACGTTTCAACCGATGTAACCTCCAACCTTCTTCAAATAAATCTTGTCGAAATTGGAAATCTGTACGGAATTTCAAACGATACGCTATAGTTAATTTACGGGATATCTTGGCCTCATTCCGTCAGCCAATCTGTGACACAACGGATAAAGACTAAGCAATTAAATATCGCCATATATGTGTGTGTGCTGTGTGGGGGGGGGCGAATAAGCGTGAAAGCAATTAAGTTCCACTTTTTAATTTCAGGTTGATATTTGGTATTTTCCAGTAATTATAGAGCAATTTGCAGTGTCCAGAGATTATTTGCAAGAACTAGAATTTAGTATCTTGGTTCCTAAAAATGAACTGATAATGAACGAAAAGAAACATGTATTCAAAAACATCAGGAAAAAAGTCTCCGCTTCAAATTTCTAAGTTAGATATTGAGTGAGTTAAATGCTGAGTGGGTTCGATATTGTATGACTTCGATGTTGAGTGAGTTCGAGGCTGAGTGTTTGGTCTTAAATGAGTTCGATGTTGAGTGTTCGATGTTGAGTGAGTTCGATGTTGAGTAAGTTAGATCTTGCGTTAGTTAGATATTGAGTGCTAGATATTGAATGTTAGATATTGAGTGAGTTCGAGGTATAGTAAGTAATTAAGATGCTGAGTTATTAAGGTGTTCAGTGACTTCCTTGTTTAGTGGATTCGATGTTAAGTTGGGTCAATGTTGAGTTAGTCCGATATTGAGTAAGTTAGATTTTGAGTGAGTTCGATTTTGAATGAGTTCGATACTGAGTGAGTTAGGTTGAGTGGGTTCGATGTTGAGTGAGTCCGTTGTTGAGTGTCTCCAATGTTGAGTGTGTCCAATGTTGAGTAGGTTCGATGTTGAGTGAGTTCGAAACTTCTTTTTCGTCTGTTTTTTTGTCTTTTAATAAAAATTTTGGTGCGTGCACTTTTGATACTGTGCTGAAATAATAACGTTATTTCGAAATTTATTCTTAACATGGGGACGGGCGGGTATCCCACTATTTGTTTTCATTGCGGAGCGCATATATATATATATATATATATATATATATATATATATATATATATATATATATATATATATATATATATATATATACGTTTACAGATTTTGAAATAATGTCATTATTTCACCGACTGCAAAGTACTCGAAATTGAAGGTTTCCATAATTTGGCTGACACAAAAATTGTTTGCATTATTTATTTATTTTTTATTTTATTATTATTATTATTATTATTATTATTATTATTATTATTATTATTATTATTATTGTTATTGTTATTGTTATTTAAGTCTGTAATCTATGATAATTGTTGGGAAAAAATTAGAAAAGGTTAAAAACATGCATTTTTAGGGGGTGGGCACTCTCGTACAGGTCCACTACACACACACACACACACACACACACACACACACACACACATACATATATATATATATATATATATATATATATATATATATATATATATATATATATATATATAAGTATATATATTCGGCATTCACTTCTCATCATGTTCCCACACACTTCAATACTGCTGTATACATAAGTAATAGAAATCTGAAAATATTTTAGGGCAAGTAAGCTGTACAGAAATGTTTATGTTTAATATATACAAATAAATACACGTTGGTCTACAATATAAAATGGTGAATAATGATGGCAGGAATCTGACCTCTTTCCAAAATCAAACTAGGTCACACAATAAATGCTGGTCCGTTCGAGTGTTATTGAGGAATACACAGCGCAATGGAGGGAGGTGTACGAGGACGAGTCACCGCAGGTGCGCAGAAGAAACAAAGTTTGTATAGAAAAAGATGAACAATAGAAAACGTTTCTTTTTTTTTTTTTTTTTTTGAGAAGGTGTTACTTGGGCCGAATATGAGCGGGAAACAATTGGAGATAAAGTGATTTTTTATATTAAGAAAATTGTGTGGAATGTTTTTCTTTGTTTTGTTTTTTGTTGTTTTGTTTTTGCCTTGATTTTGTTTTTTGTTTGTTTTTCAGGGTGTGTGTGTGTGTGTGTGTGTGTGTGTGTGTGTGTGTGTGTGTGTGTGTGTGTGTGTGTGTGTGTGTGTGTGTGTGTGTGTGTGTGTGTGTGTGTGTGTGTGTGTGTGTGTTGTTGTTGTTGTTGTTGTTGTTGTTGTTGTTTTTTTTTTTTTTTTTTTTTTTTTTTTTTTTTTTTTAATTATACAAATGGGGTAAATAATAATTTTTTTTAATTTTAAAAATTACCTCTTTTCAAAACCGGAAAAATTGTCTTATTTATTACCATTAACAACTAAAAAATCGAGTTTCATTCTTTCAACATAAACGTTCAGGTCCTTGTTTTGTCTCAATCGAAATGAATGGCCCTGTCTTTGAGGAAGACACTTTTTTGGATAAATTCTTAGGACAGACTTTCATTCACAGATCTAAAATGGAATACGTATAAGGTCAGTGGAACAATGCTTGGATCATTCCACTACACCAGAAATTAACTGAATCCAGATGCAATAATCTATCTATATAAGAGTCTCTATTTACCTGCATCCCCACGAGGACAGCATTTGACACTCCTACATTGATTAATGGCAGAACAGATTAAGTTTAGCATCATCAGAATCAACACCATACCTATATATATATATATATATATATATATATATATATATATATATATATATATATATTAGGAAAGATAATTCCAAGGGTTTAATATATTTAAAATCAATTAACCAATGGTAATGTACATATATCAATAATAATTTAAGCAATGTGAATTGACTCAAATATTAGGCAACATGATTAACATTTCGGTAATCAAGCATATATATATATATATATATATATATATATATATATATATATATATATATATATATATATATATATATACTGGCAAAAACCAAAAACAACAAGAAGGAATAACTTAATATTTGTATTTTTTTGGATATTACAACTGTTTCGACATGTTTCAAACCTGACTTGAGGTAGCTGCTAGTCTAGCCGCACTGATCAGCTGTGATACAGCGAACAATACTGCATGTGGATTACTATATATATATATATAGAGAGAGAGATAGAGAGAGAGAGGGGGAGGGAGGGAGAGAGGGAGAGAGAGATTATTATACATATATATAGATATATATATATAGATATATATATATATATATAGATGACTATACATATATAAAGATATATATATATATGAGTATACATATATATATGTATGTATACTCATATATATATATATATATATATATATATATATATATATATATATATATATATATATAACGATGTACGATCCCGATACCTTTTATAACGTTGTACCGATCCGGCACCATTTATAACGTTACCGGTGTGGCAAGTGTCCTTTGATCGTACCATTTTCTTGTTACAACTTGGCCTGTTGATCGTCCTTACCCACTGTGTTTTCATGGAGGGGCGCTTTTCCTCTCGATCGAATCGTCTTTCTCCATGTGTAGGGAGTCTCCGGGTACATCAATCACTCCGCTGGTCCTTGCGGCTTGCTGAAAAATCAAGAGTCCTCACCACAACAAACAGAACCCCGGGTTATAACAGTAACAAACTATTTATTGTTTTCATTAATTCATAACAACTACTGTCTAATTTGAGGCGACTTACTATAGCAGTGAAACGATGTAAGACCAGACCAGTAAAGTCAGAGAGTTCCCATTAACACAGGCTAGTTCCCATCATAACATCAGGCCCTGAAGGTCTCCCCAAATCGGGAGCGCTGGACAAGCCCAGCCGCTCGGTTTGCTGGCTAAACTCCTCTGCGTTTAGAAATCCTTTTTCTAAATCCAACCCCTTCCCCCTCACCTCTCCTTAAGAGAGTGGTTACAAACACCTTTCTTTCTTTCTCTTAGAGCTTATCTCTACCAAACCTCAACCCCCACCTGCACTGAGGTTTTTACTTATTTCCAATTCGGCGTGATTAGTTACCCCAGGTCGAACAATGCCTGGGTGTGACCCCTACTCTTGACCCCCATTCTAAGCTGTCAGCCAAGAATCTCTGGATTTCTTCAAACCTATCAACGGGGGTTTTCAAAACAACCCTTCATGTTAACAGATATATAACGACAATGAGATAAAAACAATTAATATTTGCTTTTTCTCTTTCTGGCAAAATCCCATAGACATTTCTGTTTAAACAACATCAACACCATCATCATCATCATCATCATTAGAATTCAGCCGTGCGAATTCCTCTGAATTCGTGTCGACTAGCAAGGTCACTCGGCATCGCCCGGTTCCCATCGGGGCACATCTCGCCCCCTACCTGTTTGGTCCTTTACTTTGTAAATGACACCCGAGCCCCAACCAGATATCAACCCTTCCCCCTCTTTTGCCATCTCTTCCTCTATTTGAAAAACAAAACCATCTCTTTTGACATGTAGATAATTCCAAATCTGTCTCCCTTTTTGATGCAACACAATATCTGTTTTATGTCTAACAAGCTTACAATGACACATCGGCGGCTGGTCCTATTTTCCAAGCTAAGGTTTTGCATCTCCCTCACACCATCCCGTCCGGTCAAACACCTCCTCTCACTGCAATATGCACCTCGCTGCATGCATTCATGACACCAATTATATAGATAGATAGATAGATAGATAGATAGATAGATAGATAGATATGGATGACTATACATATATAAAAATTCGGATATGTCTAAAGATGGAATACTACTGCCAAATTTGAAGAGGCACCGCACATAGTGCTATTTCTTGGTTTTATAGAGTACAAAATCGGCTTCAAAAGTTTTTTCTTGCCTAAAATTTCTTTCTTACAGAAGAGACGTTGCTAGTCACACTCAATTCTGTCGTTGCAACCGTCAAAAAGTGAATAATTTCAATTCCCATTGATGAATTTGTACGCGAAATCCCTCGAAATTATTTTGAATATAAATGTAACGGATTGGCTCGATAGTATATTGAATTTTCTTGTGACATGTTTTGTCAATAATGAAGATGGAATACCTCAAATATGGACACATACTCGTAGTTCTGAAAATTTAGCTATTAAAACTAATATAGTGATGTGGGACAAGAAGTAGAAAGTAGCAGCCCTAGTTAAAGTCAGCGTCCTATGTTATGCTGGATTAAACAGAACTAAGAGGAGAAAAAGATAACATAATACCAAAGTCTTATGTACAACGTGAAAGAAATGGAATCTTAGGGTAATCTCCATTATTCTCGTGATCATGAGAGCACCTGGACTCATGAAAAGGAATTTTAAACATTACTTGGCGAATATAGCAGGTGAAGGAATATAGGAATAATTGCGCTTAAACGATCTCTCGGTAGGAGTTTCAGACATATCGAATGAATATCTGGTATCTGGTCAGATGCCCCATCTCTAGCACACCCTCCCTCACAGAAAAAAAAATGAAACGCATGATGTTATAGAATAGCTTCTCTGTCTCTCTCTCTCTCCCTCTCTCTCTCACACACACACACACACACACACACACATTTTTCTCACTTCCTCCCTTTCCATTTCTCTACCCACTCTCTTCATTTTTATCTCTTTTTTTTAACTTATCTTACCATTTATCTATTATTTATGTAATTAACTCTTTCTCACACCCGTTAAACATTTCAAAAAGGTACATTTCCCCTCTTTTTTCGGTTTTTTTTTTTTTTTGCTTTTTTTTCTTTGTTTTGGTGACATATATTAACGTCTTCGATTATGTTGTGTATTGAATTGAAAATAATATATATATAAACGTCTTAGATTATGCTGTGTATTGGATTGAAAATATATCAACATCTTAGATTTTGTTGTGTATTAGATGGAAAATAATATATATGTCAACGCCTTAGATTTTGTTGTGTACTGGATTTAAAATGATATATATATCAACGTCTTAGACTATGCTGTGTATTGGATTGAAAATAATATATATATATATATATATATATATATATATATATATATATATATATATATATATATATATATATATCAACGTCTTAGATTTTGTTGTGTATTGGATTGAAAATTATATATATATATAAACGTCTTAGATTTTATTGTGTATTGGATTGAAAATAATATGTATATCAACGTCTTAGATTATGTAGTACACTGGATTTAAAATAAACGAAAATATATTAATTAAATATAGACAGCTTTTGTGGCAATTAAAAATAAAGTTAGCTGCAGAATGAAAATTCAAACTGGTAAAGAACGTTCTTAATGAAAGAAAGTGTTTGTTTTTGAGGAGTTTATGCAACAAGAAATTCGGTACACGTGTTTATTTAGGCTGTCGCCTTGTGCGTTTGTACGAGTGTATAAATTGGATAGTTATGTAGGCCTGTGTGTATTAGCGTGTCTGTTTTGTTAATGAAAGAGTACACGGACGAACTTTTTAGATGCGTTCAGTGAGAAGTGTGCGTACTTCGTTAGGCGTACATAAGTTTGCGAATGCCTCTCATTATGTGTGTCCTCTGTCGGGAGCCTTTCGACACTCAATAAACCTGACGGACTGCGCTATCTGGAAAATACCGGAAAAGATAAAGAAAGCTGTATGTTTGGGTTTTTATAGTACGCATTGGAATTCGAAGTGAATATCTTTGATGTAGTAGATATGAATACATCCGAGTTTCTCCTCACAAAAATATGATTGACTGGTGATAGCCATAAATACAACCTAGTGGGAGGCATCGAAAGATACGTCGGAAACCTAAAGCTTAAGCATATAACCAACTACCATCACGAATACGTGCTCATTAAGGTGACTTACTAGAGCACTCAGCTATTTCAAATACACCCCTTCCCCGGAGATAACAACTCTTAACATCTCTGATTCAGCTGGAAGAGACTGCTGATTGATGCTTTTGTCTAACCGAGAGTCAATATGTAAAAACAACATTCACTGCTGCTACTATTTCTAACACATTTATGTACGGAAACCACCAGTATCAGAATTTTACTAATATTCTATCTGTCTCCTCCAAAAGGCAAGACACAAGCTCAAGCGTGGTTTTGAAAGGCCAAAGCATTAGAATGCCTGAGCAGCCCTGTCGGCATTGCTCGATAGGGGCGCGTCAGACCATTAGCAATGAACTAACTCCTTCTCCAAGAAAAGGTAAAGCTTGGGAGGTGAAATATTTATACTTCTACGACAGGAAGATGTGATACAAAGGTCGGGGGATGAGGTTGAAGGTCGGGGGATGAGGTTGAAAAACTAGCTCCCTAGAAGAAGAGCACTTTGGCTTTCAAGAAATGAATCATCAGCATTTCCTGATAGGCGATTAGCAATAAACTATCTCTTCTCAAAGGGAGAAGGCAAAACTGAACAGAACCATAATCCTAACCCGACAACGACAACTAAGTCACTGTCGGACTGATTGTCAAGGGCGTATCCTCTATTAGTACATTTTAGTAGTATATGCGTATGAACATTAATTTAATTTCAATATCTTATGTATTTGAACTTTAAAGTTTTCTGTTGAACTTGAAAATGAAGCCCATTTGTTTATTTTTGTTTGTCAGGCAACCCCTTCCTTCGCAGTGAAGGTTGTGTCACACACGCTAACAACGTGACATTGACTCCAACGGAATGGTGGGGTGGGGGTGCCGTTGTCGTTGTCGATGACGGCCGTGGAAAGGGTAAAGTAGTTAAAACAACAGACATGACACAGAAGGCCCCCTTTTCTTTTAGACACTTTTAATAACAACTTAGAAATCACGTACGCCGCCTCATGTTTAACGTCTGTTATTCAAAACTACCAACGATTCACAACAAAACATTTGAAACGACCGACATTTGATTTTCGAAAAGAGATTTCAAAGGATAAACAAATTTTTTTTTTCTTTTGAAAAGCAAGTTTTTTTCTTTTTTTCTTTTTTTAATGAAATGAATAACTATCTATTTGGATTTAGGCGTAGTTCATAAGAAATTAGGGATTTAAAATATTATATTAAAGCTCGCAACCTTCCATCTTTTTTTTTTTTTAATAAAAAACTAGCCTGGGTGCCCGGCGTTGCCCGGGTGTTTGTAGATGTGTGTTGAGCAAAAAAAAAAAAAATAGTTGTAGTAGGCAGGCAGGATCGAACCCGTGACGCGAAGGCGGAAAAGCAAGTGAAGGTGTGTGTAAGGGTGTTGGTTGAGCAAAAAAAAAAAGGAAAATTGCGAGCGCAGAACAAAATGTGGTAGTAGGCAGGCAGGCTCGAACCAGTACCGCTAAGGAGGAAAAGAAAGTAAAAAAAAAAAAAAAAAAAAAAAAAAAAAAAAAAAAAAACGTGATGCGTTAGCTGTTGCGCCCATCGCCAAACCGGAAATGACGTAAGGCTATACTATCGAAAAAGGGCGATGACTTTCGAAAATATCGGCGAAAAAAAGCGACACCTCTCTGTAGAAAAGTGCCCAGTTGAGGGTAAAGAAATTAATGTTTTGGGCCAATTCTCCGATATTAGTCGTCCGAAGGGTCACGCTTCAAAACGATACTGATCTCATGAAAATCCGTCGCCTCTGTCGAAAGTTTTTTGCGAGATATACATACATACATACATACATGCATACATACATAAATTTAAACACGCAGGTGAGATTTATATTATAGATGATTTCTCTCTCTCTCTCTCTCTCTCTCTCTCTCTCTCTCTCTCTCTCTCTCTCTCCCTCTCCCTCTCTCTCCATATATATGTGTGTGTGTGTGTGCGCGTGTGTGTGTGTATGTGTGTGTGTGTGTGTGTGTGTGTGTGTGTGTGTGTGTGTGTGTGTGTGTGTGTTCCACAAAGATCAGGAAGTTGCTGTACGAAATCTCAACTGCGATAGGTCAATGAGGAGCAGAACATATACAAGTGGAAAAAGTCCAACGCAAACAGTCCAATCTCATAAATTTATGTCGACCAAATGTAGGCCTCCTCAGACGAGACGAACCAGTTAGGTCTGTAGCTGACTTGCAGCGTTAGTGTGTATTTAATAGGGAGAAGGAAAGGAGGGGGCGGAGTAAGGTGATGGAGGGGAGTGATCAGGAACAATATGGTTATGAGAGGATACCCGAGTAGAGAGATCTGTCAGGTGGTAGAGGGATGAAGAGGAGTGGAAAGTGGCAGGATTGTGAGATGGGGACGGTGTAGACCATAACGGGGAGACTCAATTAGAAATCAGTAGTAGGATGCAAAGATAGCATCTACATTTAAACCCTCAAGGCGACTATTCATCCAGAGGAAACCCCTAACCCGACAAGAAAGAGTATATTGGTAACTAGAAACAACGATTCTATGGCCAAAGAAATTCATTTCTGAATCCATTAATGAAAAAAAACTGAGTTGGTTAAGCAGTGGTGGGCTCTTAAGACAAAGGATACACATTTATCATGTGATCTGTTTTATGTAAGTCTAGCACCCCAAAGGCGTTTAAGCATAGATGCAATCTTCGCCTAAAGGAAAAGACAAGAATACTAAGATGTGAACGCACATACATTTTACAGGGACGAATTGATAGCCAGATGCAGAGATTACAACAGCCCCTTAACCCTCCGGGGTCGTGGTGGCGCTGCATTATTTTCATGCAGTGTGTCTTGGCGGCGCCCATCCCTCTCCAGCCTCCGAGCACAAACAGTACCTGGTATTACCAAATGGTCACCCATTTTAGTATTGGCCAGATTCAACGTCGCTTAACTTTGATGATCTAACCGGAACCGGTGTGTCAATGTTATTATGCCGTATATAGATGCAGGCATAGGCACAAATTTAAGATCAGAAGCCCCTAAATTTCGCTATCTACCGTGTCTGGGAATTTATCTTCCTGAGAGTAGACCTAGTACACCTTCCTCCGTAGTAGGTATAATTTGGTTGCTCAAGTGGATTCTTTAAATTAGGTACTTGAGAGTTAGTTGGTAGAACGTACTTGAGTAGGGGGATGATGAGTTTTTAATGAAAACAAAATATACGAGTTCGATATGGATATAAGTGAAATTTAGAGTAAATAGGAAGAGTAGGTTGTTGCTAGACGCAGTAAGACTGATGTGAAGTTACACACACACACACACACACACACACACATACGTGTATATATATATATATATATATATATATATATATATATATATATATATATATATATATCTGAACGTCTGTGTGTGTGTCTGGTAACGAATAGGCTCCTATATAGTTGACTACTATAGAAAACTGATCACATATAATGATAGAAGATGTATCGAGACACAGGAATGGGTATGTTTGATCTGGCATAATGATGATTCATTAAAATTTGGGGTCTGCGTACGCGCCTAGTCCACAAAGTATGGAAATAAAAAATTTAAAAATGAAAAAAAAAAACGTTTACAAGCGTTTTTGATATAGATGTACGCAATAATACTTTGATAAGTATATTTTAACTTAAATAGGGATGGTATAATAAAATTGTGGGGTCTTCGTTCGCGCCTGACCTCCATAGAATGGAAATATGTCACAAAGTTTAACAAGTTTTTTAATATAGATCAACAGAATATTGTGATAAGTGTTTCAGTGTGAACAGGTATGGTATAATAAATTATGGGGTTTATCTATTTTATTTTTACTTTCATCATATTTTGCTTTGGTTTTGATACCCCCAAATTCGAAGCTATCTCTTTACAACCCTTCCTTTTCATAACCTATCATACTTTCATAAATCAGAGTCCATTTTTTGTAGGCTGTTTTTGAACCCAGTCAACGACGGGTACTTTTACTAGTATATATATAAGTTTAATTATTATAGTTTATAGTTCAACTCTGCAGATTAAAGTGCAATTCTGCAATATATTTTGAAATTAAGAATTTATTGCTTGAAACAAGGAATATATGGAGAAACAAGGAATATATGGAGAAAAATTATATTTATTTCCAAGGAAATAAATATAATTTTTCTCCATATATTCCTTGTTTCAAGCAATAAATTCTCAACTTCAAAATATTTTTGTATATATTTTAATCTGCAGAATTTAACTTTAACCATTAAACTTATATATTGCTCTATTTTCATATACTGAACTTTACTTTTTTGGCTAGGATCGTCCTGAAAGTATTACCTCAATGTAATATCTGACAGAAAAATTCACTTGATTTCTAATCTGTGACTTATCCCATTTATATATATATATATATATATATATATATATATATATATATATATATATATATATATATATATATATATATATATATATATATATATATATTAATCGTACATGTTTATAGATGGGGCAAATTTTATATGTGGCTGGTGTATTTTATGCATGGTTATTGACATACATAAGTTTATGCGCATATACTTTATGCAAGTGTCGATTTGTGCTATATCATGCAAGTGAATTAAAAATTATTAATTAAACTAGCGGGACCTGTGGAAATTCCACAGTGGCAGTAGAAAGAATTGTCTATTTCGTTTTTAGTACTAATCATTAAATAAATATATTTTTGTAGATTCAAAATACATTTAACTTACTCTGAGTCTATTATTTTTGTTAAATAAATCATGACACACATGGATAAAAGGTACTAATGAATCATTAAATACTTCACAACCATTTTCATATTACAATTTTTAGAACAAATTTTCTATGAGAAATCGTGTCAAGGGGGGGGGATTAATACAGGATAATAGGGTTTCACTAAGAAAATAAACAAAAATTAAAACAGAAAATAAAAACACATTTTCTTCAAAACGTACGATCCAAAAGCGACATCAATTTTATTTATTTACATTTATTTTACATTGCGTCTTCGGTGATCGGGAGATCCTATTTATTAAAAAGGAGGATAGAAAGTGATAATATACTACGAACACTAAATTAGCGTATCTATATACAAATAATTTAATGTTCGTTATATGTTATCACGTTCTATCCTCCTTTTTTTAATAAATAGGATCTCCCGATCGAATAATTTATAATTCGGAAATCGTGACACACGTACGTACGTACGTACGTATGTGTGTTAAAGGCACTACAGTATTAATATACAGGGTGGAACGATAAAATTATCGCCCTAAAAAAGACAACCTGATTCAATTTCCGTTTGATGAAAACCGGTTTTCTATTTTCGCTGCAGACCATCTACTAGTTGATCAGCTGTGTATAAATCCCAACAGCGATAAGAGCCTTCTATCATGTCTGAAAACCGCACAATGTTCAACGAGCGAGATTGATACACCACTGTACAAATCATGCGCTCTATCGATCCAAGTTATGGCAACAAGACCATTGCCAACACCCTCATAATACAAATCCGGACGGTTCAACGCTTGAGGGCACAGCTCAATGAATTTTCTGGCAACGGTTATGGTATTTGGTGTATTTTCAAGTGAGGGCCACATCATGCCACCTCACATCCTCAAAGCTTGAAAGTCAACACCAAAGTGTACCTGGATGTGCTGAAGAGTGTGGTGATCCTCTGGTGCAATTAGGTAGCCGCTGGCAGACCCTGGGTGTGGCATCAGGACTTGGCGGCGGCCCACAAGTCGAAAGAGACCCAGGCTTACGACTTTGTACCCTTCTCTCACTGCCCCCCTTCTTTTCCGACCTGAAGCCCCTGGATTATTTCGTTTGGTCATTCATCTAGAACACCACCAACATGACCTCCCACAATCATCATCGCCGCCATCTGCCGAGTATTCGTCGAGCTCCCGCCGGTGATTGTGGAAAAGACATGCTCCTAGTTCCAGACCCATAATGAGGCGGTAATTGAAGCTGAAGGCGGCTACATTGAATATATGTCAGCTCTACTACATAATCAAGTTACCTGAATTGATCTTTTTTCAATAAAAGTTTTAAAATAAATCTGTGGTGTTGTTTTCTTTAGGGCGACACTTTTATCGTTCCACCCTGTATAGATTCTTTGGTCTTAATCGTGTAGGATTATTATGAATTTCATTGCTTCCGTTATTTAGTGGAAGGAATAATTTTTAAGGTGGGGTGCGAGATGTTTTCGTGATCGGTTATGTGGGTTGGTAGTTGTGGGTGTACGTATACTTTGATATGTGTAGGTATAGGTAGGGACTGGTGTATGTGTGTGAACGCGCTGAGAGGTAGGAACGCGTCAGTTGGTTTTCATATGTAAGATACTAACAGATATGTACAACTGGAAGTTTATATCTAATGTTACCGTTTCCTAACCTATTACATTGTAATGACTGATAACTTGCATCCGGTCCCCTAATTCTGGAGATTTGTAAACATTGAGTAGCGACGTAACCCATTACAACGCCCAGAGATTTTGTTAAATGCTATGAAAAATTGGGTTGTTGACAACCTGTGGTCACTTTAGTCTCTCTCTCTCTCTCTCTCTCTCTCTCTCTCTCTCTCTCTCTCTCTCTCTCTCTCTCTAGTCCTTCCTTTCTAGTCTATTCGGTTACTTTTTATTTTTATTTTTTCAAGATTTTTTTTTTATTAATTTAGCAATTTTTTTTATTTGTTATTATCTTCTCTTTCTTATTTTCCTATTTAACTCAACTCTTTGCGCTTTATTATATTCCTTTATGCATAAATTCTTTAAATAAATACTTTATGGTTCCTCCCACGTCTGACTAACTACTACTTCGGCCTCCTGCTATGGTCTACACTATCCTCATCTCACAGTCTTGCCAACTTCCACTCCACCTCCCCCCTCTTCCACCTGACTGGCTTCTCTATTCGGGTATCCTCTCTCAACCAAATTATTCATTTTCTCTCCCTTCCACCCCTTACTCCTCCTCCCTTCGTCCCTCTCTTCATTTATTACATACTAACGCTGTAAGTTAATAAATTTTAAGTCAGCCATAGACCTGAATCGTTCGTCTCGTCTGGAGAGGCCCACACTTGGTCGAAATAAATTTATAATGAGAATGAACTAACGCAATATATATATATATATATATATATATATATATATATATATATATATATATATATATATATAGGGTGACCCCAAAAAACGGGCCCCAACTCTAATTAGACCCCATTTCTTAGTGTTTGGTCCGAATGAAATGAAACTTTGGTTATAACTAGTTTATTATATTCAAAACATCACATCAAAACACTAGGGTCTTTGGCTTTTTTTTCTCCGTTCTAGATGGCCTCCATTTAGCTCCGTGCATTTCTTGAGGCGTAGCACGAAGTTGTCCATGGCGTTCTCACAGACCGAATTGGTAATGGCTCTCATCTCCTCCCTGATGGCTTCCTTGAGTTCCATGATGTTTCTGGGTTTCCCTGCGTAGACTCTGTCCTTAAGATAGTCCCAAAGAAAAAAGTCTGGGGGGCTTAGGTCCGGGCTATGAAGTGCCCACTCAAAACCAGTTTTGAGACTGATCACTCGACCTCCGAAGTTCTCTTTCAGCCAATCTCGGGACAGGTTTGAGGTGTGAGAACTTGCTCATGAGCGACAGTTAGATGGTCTGGAGCTCACTATTGAAGGTTTTGAGGACCTCCACATACCGCTCCTTGGTGTCTGTCACTGCTGCGCCAGATTCTTCGATGAAGATTGGTCTGATGATGCCTCTGGCCGAGATTGCAGCCCATACCGTGCACTTAAGAGAGTGCAGGGGCTTAGTGGCTACTTCATTTGGTCTGGAGGACCTCCAGAAGACATTTGTCTTGGAGTTCGCGTTTTCATCAAGATGGAAGTGGGCTTCATCTGAGGTCCAAAGGAAGTTAAGGAAACTTGATGTCTCCTCGATCTTCTCGAGCATCTTGACTGCCATAGCCCTCCTCTGCTTCTTGGCTGAAGCTGTAAGGGTCTGCAGCGTCTGTATTCTGTATGGGTAATCCCTGATATCGTTCACCAGCACTCTCCTGCAAGTTTCACGGGACATACCGAGGGACTGACTTTGCTTACGCACAGAGCATTCGGACTCTGCTGGAGAGACTCTCTCACTCTTTCGACCAACTCAGCTGTTCGCTTCTTGGACATCCTGAGTGGCTTGGACGGTTATCTCTGGCAGCGTTGAGGTTCTCCATGGTCCCATACTTCTTGAAGTGGTCCACCCAGTTCTGAATTCTGCTTTTGGATGGAGCCTTTCCACATTCGAACTGACGCATGAAACTGTCCTGGGTTTTCTTAAACGAGCCTGTCTTATAGTAAAATTTAACACAGTGTATTCTTTGTGCCAGCTCTCACTGGGGTCTTGGTGTACTCATGGTTGTTGATTCTGCCATGTCCTGTAAAATAAGGGCAATCGGTGAATAAATAATGGAGATATCACATAAAGTGTACACGGGGGCCCGTTTTTTGGGGTCACCCTGCATACTTGCAAAAATCAATTTAATGTAGTGGTTTAAATAACATTTGATTCGCCTTTTATTCCTCTATAATTTTACCTGTTCATATTTGACTTTTAATTGAAATATTCTAGTGTTCACGTCAATTTTAAAAAATAACTTCAAATTAAGGAGGCAAAAAGAAAGTCCGCAGCAACAAATTCGCTTAAAACCAGCTTAAATTATGGCCCATACATCAGTTTAAATATCCACCAACAGGCAACAAAGCATCTCTAATCGTAATTGTTGTTGTTCCAGGTTATACAACGTAACATTTAGTCCATATGCCACCATTTTCACTTAGTGATCGTCAGGAGCTCATCAATCTCCACCTTTCTGGTTTATCCAATCGAGAAATCGGACGCTGTGATGGTAAGCATTACGTCTGTCGGAGGAAAGGCGAAGATTTTAATCCTAGGTGCTCAGTTTCAACGCTGCAAGGTGGTGGAGGTTCAGTTTGAGAGTGTGGCATTATTAGTACCAATGGTACGCTTGCAAGATCGAATTAACTCGACCAAGTACATTAATATGTTGACTGAGCATTTTCTACCCTACTTTGGTCGGAATTTGGATGATAATCCCATCTTCATACAGGATAATGCTCCCATTCACACAGCTCGCAATTTCAAGAGGTTTCTGGAAGAGCATGATATTCCGTGTTTGGATTGGCCTGCACCAATCTCCAGACCTCAATCCTATCAAATTATATATGGCATTACATCAAGCAACAGCTACGCAATGATAAAATGTCAAATTTGGAAGAACTTTGAACAAAAATTAAAGAAAAGTGGGATGCCCTTTCCCTGGGGTATTGCTGCAGTCTAATTCAAGAATTTCCCCAAAACAATTACATTAAATTTAGCTTAAATTTGCAGTTTTTGAAGAAATTACGAGTGCGGACTTTCTTTTTTCCGTCCGTGTATATATATATATATATATATATATATATATATATATATATATATATATATATATATATATATATGAACAAATGATTAATAAAATATGTTAAAAGACATCTTGAAAAAGAGTTAAAAACATATTTAATTTATATATATATATATATATATATATATATATATATATATATATATATATATTATTTGTATAATATATATTTAATCTCGTTAGATTCAACCACTCTGATGAGTCGTAGACTACGAAACATGTGTCAGTGGATAATTATATTTTTAAAATAATATATATATATACCGCTCCCCATGTGGGCGTACTAAATTGGTTAAAGGGAAAATTATTCCCAACTCACATTTAGATAAAAATGAACTTTTGTAAATAATTGAATTCATTCAAGACGTATCGCATAAACAAAAACAAATAATATATATATAAGTTGTCTTTTCTCAGTAAGAATTGCGCCACTTGTTTTAAAAACTTACATATGTTGATGTCAAAACTATATTTACCATTATTATTCATACCTTTTCAGAAAGGTTTACCCATATGAGCAATCAGGAGGCCAAACGTCAAAGAGTGTGTGATTTGCTGAATGCACACGTCTCACCGAAGGAGATATCTGGAATAGTGAGAGTGTCCTAAAAAACAGTTTACAATGTAAAGACAAAAATGACTATGAGCAAAACTATTACTTTCTAGTGGAAGTGGAGGAAGCAACAAAAAACGTACCAAAACATGTATTAGAACTCTCAGAATCTAAGATTCAAAAAGATCCAACGAAATCCATGCGAAAAATGGCAAGTGAACTTAAGATGGACAGCAAGACCGTTAAAAATGCAGTAAAACGTGATTTGAATTTAATATCATATACAAGGACGCCGAAACAATTGTTGAGAAATGCTTTAAAAGAAAAAAGATTTGAAAGGTGCAGGAAAATTACGACATGACTAAAGAAAAATCCTTTTATTGTAATAATCTTTTCCGATAAAAAGATCTTCACTGTCGATACTGTTCTGAACGGTAGAAATGACAGATACATCGCAGCATAAACAACTGAGGTTAAACATTCAGAACAAAACATCCTGCTCAGGTTATGTCTTTTGGTGTTGTAGCTTCTGATGGAAAGAAGATGGCCATAAAATTCTACAAATCTAATGAGAAAATCAATGTTGACACTTACTATAAAACTTTGAGATATCATGTACTGCCATGGCTCAAAACAAACTATCTAAATGGAAATTTGTTTCTATATATCATATTTGTTTCTATACATCATATTTGTTTCTATACCTCATATTTGTTTCTATATATCATATTTGTTTCTATATATCATATTTGTTGCTATATATCATATTTGTTTCTATATATCATATTTGTTTCTATACATCATATTTGTTTCTATATATCATATTTGTTTCTATACATCATATTTGTTTCTATACCTCATATTTGTTTCTATATATCATATTTGTTTCTATATATCATATTTGTTTCTATATATCATATTTGTTTCTATATATCATATTTGTTTCTATATATCATATTTGTTTCTATACATCATATTTGTTTCTATATATCATATTTGTTTCTATACATCATATTTGTTTCTATATATCATATTTGTTTCTATATATCATATTTGTTTCTATACGTCATATTTGTTTCTATACATCATATTTGTTTCTATATATCATATTTGTTTCTATATATCATATTTGTTTCTATATATCATATTTGTTTCTATACATCACATTTGTTTCTATATCTCATATTTGTTTCTATACATCATATTATTTGTTTCTATACATCATATTTGTTTCTATATATTATATTTGTTTCTATACATCATATTTGTTTCTATACATCATATTATTTGTTTCTATACATCATATTTGTTTCTATACATCATATTTGTTTCTATACATCATATTTGTTTCTATACATCATATTATTTGTTTCTATACATCATATTTGTTTCTATATATCATATTTGTTTCTATACATCATATTATTTGTTTCTATACATCATATTTGTTTCTATACATCATATTTGTTTCTATACATCATATTATTTGTTTCTATATATCATATTTGTTTCTATATATCATATTTGTTTCTATATATCATATTTGTTTCTATACATCATATTATTTGTTTCTATACATCATATTTGTTTCTATACATCATATTATTTGTTTCTATACATCATATTTGTTTCTATATATCATATTTGTTTCTATACATCATATTTGTTTCTATACATCATATTATATGGTTCTATACATCATATTTGTTTCTGTACATCATATTTGTTTCTATACATCATATTTGTTTCTATATCTCATATTTGTTTCTATACATCATATTTGTTTCTATACATCATATTTGTTTCTATATATCATATTTGTTTCTATACATCATATTTGTTTCTATACATCATATTATTTGTTTCTATATATCATATTTGTTTCTATACGTCATATTTGTTTCTATACATCATATTATTTGTTTCTATACATCATATTTGTTTCTATATATCATATTTGTTTCTATATATCATATTTGTTTCTATATATCATATTTGTTTCTATACATCATATTTGTTTCTATATATCATATTTGTTTCTATATATCATATTTGTTTCTATACATCATATATGTTTCTATACATCATATTTGTTTCTATACATCATATTTGTTTCTATATATCATATTTGTTTCTATATATCATATTTGATTCTATACATAATATTTGTTTCTATACATCATATTATTTGTTTCTATACATCATATTTGTTTCTATACATCATATCTATTTCTATACATCATATTATTTGTTTCTATGCATCATATTTGTTTCTATAAATCATATTTGTTTCTATACATCATATTTGTTTCTATACATCATATTTGTTTCTATATATCATATTTGTTTCTATATATCATATTTGTTTCTATATATCATATTTGTTTCTATACATCATATTATTTGTTTCTATACATCATATTTGTTTCTATATATAATATTTGTTTCTATACATCATATTATTTGTTTCTATACATCATATTATTTGTTTCGCTATATCATATTTGTTTCTATACATCATATTTGTTTCTATACATCATATTTGTTTCTATACATCATATTTGTTTCTATATATCATATTTGTTTCTATATATCATATTTGTTTCTATACATCATATTTGTTTCTATATATCATATTTGTTTCTATATATCATATTTGTTTTATATATATCATATTTGTTTCTATACATCATATTTGTTTCTATACATCATATTTGTTTCTATACATCATACTATTTGTTTCTATATATCATATTTGTTTCTATATATCATATTTGTTTCTATATATCATATTTGTTTCTATACATCATATTTGTTTCTATACATCATATTTGTTTCTATATACATATTTGTTTCTATACATCATATTATTTGTTTCTATACATCATATTTGTTTCTATATATCATATTTGTTTCTATACATCATATTTGTTTCTATACATCATATTATTTGTTTCGCTATATCATATTTGTTTCTATACATCATATTTGTTTCTATACATCATATTATTTGTTTCTATACATCATATTTGTTTCTATATATCATATTTGTTTCTATATATCATATTTGTTTCTATACATCATATTTGTTTCTATATATCATATTTGTTTCTATACATCACATTTGTTTCTATACATCATTTTATTTCGATCTATCATATTTGTTTCTATATATCATATTTGTTTCTATATATCATATTTGTTTCTATACATCATATTTGTTTCTATACATCATATTATTTGTTTCTATACATCATATTTGTTTCTATACATCATATTATTTGTTTCTATATATCATATTTGTTTCTATATATCATATTTGTTTTTATATATTATATTTGTTTCTATACATCATATTATTTGTTTCTATACATCATATTTGTTTCTATACATCATATTATTTGTTTCTATACATCATATTTGTTTCTATATATCATATTTGTTTCTATACATCATATTTGTTTCTATACATCATATTATATGGTTCTATACATCATATTTGTTTCTGTACATCATATTTGTTTCTATACATCATATTTGTTTCTATATCTCATATTTGTTTCTATACATCATATTTGTTTCTATACATCATATTTGTTTCTATATATCATATTTGTTTCTATACATCATATTTGTTTCTATACATCATATTATTTGTTTCTATATATCATATTTGTTTCTATACGTCATATTTGTTTCTATACATCATATTATTTGTTTCTATACATCATATTTGTTTCTATATATCATATTTGTTTCTATATATCATATTTGTTTCTATACATCATATTTGTTTCTATACATCATATTTGTTTCTATATATCATATTTGTTTCTATATATCATATTTGTTTCTATACATCATATTTTTTTCTATATATCATATTTGTTTCTATACATCATATTTGTTTCTATATATCATATTTGTTTCTATATATCATATTTGTTTCTATATATCATATTTGTTTCTATATATCATATTTGTTTCTATACATCATATTTGTTTCTATATATCATATTTGTTTCTATATATCATATTTGTTTCTATATATCATATTTGTTTCTATACATCATATATGTTTCTATACATCATATTTGTTTCTATACATCATATTTGTTTCTATATATCATATTTGTTTCTATATATCATATTTGTTTCTATACATAATATTTGTTTCTATAAATCATATTATTTGTTTCTATACATCATATTTGTTTCTATACATCATATCTATTTCTATACATCATATTATTTGTTTCTATGCATCATATTTGTTTCTATAAATCATATTTGTTTCTATACATCATATTTGTTTCTATATATCATATTTGTTTCTATACATCATATTTGTTTCTATATATCATATTTGTTTCTATATATCATATTTGTTTCTATACATCACATTTGTTTCTATACATCATTTTATTTCTATCTATCATATTTGTTTCTATATATCATATTTGTTTCTATATATCATATTTGTTTCTATACATCATATTTGTTTCTATACATCATTTTTGTTTCTATACATCATTTTTATTTCTATCTATCATATTTGTTTCTATATATCATATTTGTTTCTATACATCATATTTGTTTCTATACATCATATTTGTTTCTATATATCATATTTGTTTCTATACATCATATTTGTTTCTATATATCATATTTGTTTCTATATATCATATTTGTTTCTATCTATCATATTTGTTTCTATACATCATATTTGTTTCTATATATCATATTTGTTTCTATATATCATATTTGTTTCTATACATCATATTTGTTTCTATACATCATATTTGTTTCTATATATCATATTTGTTTCTACATATCATATTTGTTTCTATATATCATATTTGTTTCTATACATCATATTTGTTTCAATATATCATATTTGTTTCTATATATCATATTTGTTTCTATACATCATATTATTTGTTTCTATACATCATATTTGTTTCTATACATCATATTATTTGTTTCTATACATCATATTTGTTTCTATATATCATATTTGTTTCTATACATCATATTTGTTTCTATACATCATATTATATGGTTCTATACATCATATTTGTTTCTGTACATCATATTTGTTTCTATACATCATATTTGTTTCTATATCTCATATTTGTTTCTATACATCATATTTGTTTCTATACATCATATTTGTTTCTATATATCATATTTGTTTCTATACATCATATTTGTTTCTATACATCATATTATTTGTTTCTATATATCATATTTGTTTCTATACGTCATATTTGTTTCTATACATCATATTATTTGTTTCTATACATCATATTTGTTTCTATATATCATATTTGTTTCTATATATCATATTTGTTTCTATATATCATATTTGTTTCTATACATCATATTTGTTTCTATATATCATATTTGTTTCTATATATCATATTTGTTTCTATACATCATATATGTTTCTATACATCATATTTGTTTCTATACATCATATTTGTTTCTATATATCATATTTGTTTCTATATATCATATTTGATTCTATACATAATATTTGTTTCTATACATCATATTATTTGTTTCTATACATCATATTTGTTTCTATACATCATATCTATTTCTATACATCATATTATTTGTTTCTATGCATCATATTTGTTTCTATAAATCATATTTGTTTCTATACATCATATTTGTTTCTATACATCATATTTGTTTCTATATATCATATTTGTTTCTATATATCATATTTGTTTCTATATATCATATTTGTTTCTATACATCATATTATTTGTTTCTATACATCATATTTGTTTCTATATATAATATTTGTTTCTATACATCATATTATTTGTTTCTATACATCATATTATTTGTTTCGCTATATCATATTTGTTTCTATACATCATATTTGTTTCTATACATCATATTTGTTTCTATACATCATATTTGTTTCTATATATCATATTTGTTTCTATATATCATATTTGTTTCTATACATCATATTTGTTTCTATATATCATATTTGTTTCTATATATCATATTTGTTTTATATATATCATATTTGTTTCTATACATCATATTTGTTTCTATACATCATATTTGTTTCTATACATCATACTATTTGTTTCTATATATCATATTTGTTTCTATATATCATATTTGTTTCTATATATCATATTTGTTTCTATACATCATATTTGTTTCTATACATCATATTTGTTTCTATATACATATTTGTTTCTATACATCATATTATTTGTTTCTATACATCATATTTGTTTCTATATATCATATTTGTTTCTATACATCATATTTGTTTCTATACATCATATTATTTGTTTCGCTATATCATATTTGTTTCTATACATCATATTTGTTTCTATACATCATATTATTTGTTTCTATACATCATATTTGTTTCTATATATCATATTTGTTTCTATATATCATATTTGTTTCTATACATCATATTTGTTTCTATATATCATATTTGTTTCTATACATCACATTTGTTTCTATACATCATTTTATTTCGATCTATCATATTTGTTTCTATATATCATATTTGTTTCTATATATCATATTTGTTTCTATACATCATATTTGTTTCTATACATCATATTATTTGTTTCTATACATCATATTTGTTTCTATACATCATATTATTTGTTTCTATATATCATATTTGTTTCTATATATCATATTTGTTTTTATATATTATATTTGTTTCTATACATCATATTATTTGTTTCTATACATCATATTTGTTTCTATACATCATATTATTTGTTTCTATACATCATATTTGTTTCTATATATCATATTTGTTTCTATACATCATATTTGTTTCTATACATCATATTATATGGTTCTATACATCATATTTGTTTCTGTACATCATATTTGTTTCTATACATCATATTTGTTTCTATATCTCATATTTGTTTCTATACATCATATTTGTTTCTATACATCATATTTGTTTCTATATATCATATTTGTTTCTATACATCATATTTGTTTCTATACATCATATTATTTGTTTCTATATATCATATTTGTTTCTATACGTCATATTTGTTTCTATACATCATATTATTTGTTTCTATACATCATATTTGTTTCTATATATCATATTTGTTTCTATATATCATATTTGTTTCTATACATCATATTTGTTTCTATACATCATATTTGTTTCTATATATCATATTTGTTTCTATATATCATATTTGTTTCTATACATCATATTTTTTTCTATATATCATATTTGTTTCTATACATCATATTTGTTTCTATATATCATATTTGTTTCTATATATCATATTTGTTTCTATATATCATATTTGTTTCTATATATCATATTTGTTTCTATACATCATATTTGTTTCTATATATCATATTTGTTTCTATATATCATATTTGTTTCTATATATCATATTTGTTTCTATACATCATATATGTTTCTATACATCATATTTGTTTCTATACATCATATTTGTTTCTATATATCATATTTGTTTCTATATATCATATTTGTTTCTATACATAATATTTGTTTCTATAAATCATATTATTTGTTTCTATACATCATATTTGTTTCTATACATCATATCTATTTCTATACATCATATTATTTGTTTCTATGCATCATATTTGTTTCTATAAATCATATTTGTTTCTATACATCATATTTGTTTCTATATATCATATTTGTTTCTATACATCATATTTGTTTCTATATATCATATTTGTTTCTATATATCATATTTGTTTCTATACATCACATTTGTTTCTATACATCATTTTATTTCTATCTATCATATTTGTTTCTATATATCATATTTGTTTCTATATATCATATTTGTTTCTATACATCATATTTGTTTCTATACATCATTTTTGTTTCTATACATCATTTTTATTTCTATCTATCATATTTGTTTCTATATATCATATTTTTTTCTATACATCATATTTGTTTCTATACATCATATTTGTTTCTATATATCATATTTGTTTCTATACATCATATTTGTTTCTATATATCATATTTGTTTCTATATATCATATTTGTTTCTATCTATCATATTTGTTTCTATACATCATATTTGTTTCTATATATCATATTTGTTTCTATATATCATATTTGTTTCTATACATCATATTTGTTTCTATACATCATATTTGTTTCTATATATCATATTTGTTTCTACATATCATATTTGTTTCTATATATCATATTTGTTTCTATACATCATATTTGTTTCAATATATCATATTTGTTTCTATATATCATATTTGTTTCTATATATCATATTTGTTTCTATACATCATATTTGTTTCTATACATCATATTTGTTTCTATATATCATATTTGTTTCTATATATCATATTTGTTTCTATACATCATATTTGTTTCTATACATCATATTTGTTTCTATATATCATATTTGTTTCTATACATCATATTTGTTTCTATAGATCATATTTGTTTCTATATATCATATTTGTTTCTATACATCATATTTGTTTCTATATATCATATTTGTTTCTATACATCATATTTGTTTCTATACATCATATTTGTTTCTATATATCATATTTGTTTCTATATATCATATTTGTTTCTATACATCATATTTGTTTCTATATATCATATTTGTTTCTATATATCATATTTGTTTTATATATATCATATTTGTTTCTATACATCATATTTGTTTCTATACATCATATTTGTTTCTATACATCATATTATTTGTTTCTATATATCATATTTGTTTCTATATATCATATTTGTTTCTATATATCATATTTGTTTCTATACATCATATTTGTTTCTATACATCATATTTGTTTCTATATATCATATTTGTTTCTATACATCATATTATTTGTTTCTATACATCATATTTGTTTCTATATATCATATTTGTTTCTATACATCATATTATTTGTTTCTATACATCATATTATTTGTTTCGCTATATCATATTTGTTTCTATACATCATATTTGTTTCTATACATCATATTATTTGTATCTATACATCATATTTGTTTCTATATATCATATTTGTTTCTATATATCATATTTGTTTCTATACATCATATTTGTTTCTATACATCATATTTGTTTCTATATATCATATTTGTTTCTATACATCATATTTGTTTCTATACATCATATTTGTTTCTATATATCATATTTGTTTCTATACATCATATTTGTTTCTATATATCATATTTGTTTCTATATATCATATTTGTTTCTATACATCATATTTGTTTCTATACATCATATTTGTTTCTATATATCATATTTGTTTCTATATATCATATTTGTTTCTATATATCATATTTGTTTCTATACATCATATTTATTTCTGTATATCATATTTGTTTCTATACATCATATTTGTTTCTATATATCATATTTGTTTCTATATATCATATTTGTTTCTATACATCATATTTGTTTCTATACATCATATTTGTTTCTATATATCATATTTGTTTCTATATATCATATTTGTTTCTATACATCATATTTGTTTCTATACATCATATTTGTTTCTATATATCATATTTGTTTCTATATATCATATTTGTTTCTATACATAATATTTGTTTCTATACATCATATTTGTTTCTATATATCATATTTGTTTCTATATATCATATTTGTTTCTATACATCATATTTGTTTCTATATATCATATTTGTTTCTATACATCACATTTGTTTCTATACATCATTTTATTTCTATCTATCATATTTGTTTCTATCTATCATATTTGTTTCTATACATCATATTTGTTTCTATATATCATATTTGTTTCTATATATCATATTTGTTTCTATACATCATATTTGTTTCTATACATCATATTTGTTTCTACATATCATATTTGTTTCTACATATCATATTTGTTTCTATATATCATATTTGTTTCTATACATCATATTTGTTTCTATACATCATATTTGTTTCTATACATCATATTTGTTTCTATACATCATATTTGTTTCTATATATCATATTTGTTTCTATACATCATATTTGTTTCTATATATCATATTTGTTTCTATACATCATATTTGTTTCAATATATCATATTTGTTTCTATATATCATATTTGTTTCTATATATCATATTTGTTTCTATACATCATATTTGTTTCTATATATCATATTTGTTTCTATACATCATATTTGTTTCTATACATCATATTTGTTTCTATACCTCATATTTATTTCTATACATAATATTTGTTTCTATATATCATATTTGTTTCTATATATCATATTTGTTTCTATACATCATATTTGTTTCTATACATCATATGTGTTTCTATATATCATATGTGTTTCTATATATCATATTTGTTTCTATACATCATATTTGTTTCTATATATCATATTTGTTTCTATATATCATATTTGTTTCTATACATCATATTTGTTTCTATATATCATATTTGTTTCTATATATCATATTTGTTTCTATACATCATATTTGTTTCTATACATCATATTTGTTTCTATATATAATATTTGTTTCTATACATCATATTTGTTTCTATACATCATATTTGTTTCTATACCTCATATTTATTTCTATACCTCATATTTATTTCTATACATAATATTTGTTTCTATATATCATATTTGTTTCTATATATCATATTTGTTTCTATACATCATATTTGTTTCTATACATCATATGTGTTTCTATATATCATATGTGTTTCTATATATCATATGTGTTTCTATCTATCATATTTGTTTCTATACATCATATTTGTTTCTATATATCATATTTGTTTCTATATATCATATTTGTTTCTATACATCATATTTGTTTCTATACATCATATTTGTTTCTATATATCATATTTGTTTCTACATATCATATTTGTTTCTATATATCATATTTGTTTCTATACATCATATTTGTTTCTATACATCATATTTGTTTCTATACATCATATTTGTTTCTATACATCATATTTGTTTCTATATATCATATTTGTTTCTATACATCATATTTGTTTCTATATATCATATTTGTTTCTATACATCATATTTGTTTCAATATATCATATTTGTTTCTATATATCATATTTGTTTCTATATATCATATTTGTTTCTATACATCATATTTGTTTCAATATATCATATTTGTTTCTATATATCATATTTGTTTCTATACATCATATTTGTTTCTATATATCATATTTGTTTCTATACATCATATTTGTTTCAATATATCATATTTGTTTCTATATATAATATTTGTTTCTATACATCATATTTGTTTCTATACATCATATTTGTTTCTATACCTCATATTTATTTCTATACATAATATTTGTTTCTATATATCATATTTGTTTCTATATATCATATTTGTTTCTATACATCATATTTGTTTCTATACATCATATGTGTTTCTATATATCATATGTGTTTCTATATATCATAGCTATAGAGAAAAACATTTCGTATTTCATCTAAAATCATTCTATTAACAAACAATACTTTCTGTCGATTTAACAAAGTGTATACAAAATTTACCAAATGCTCATCGCTATAAAACTTGCCACAGTCAGTGTGATTCATTTAATTCATTTATTTTTCTATATTTCTGCTTATTAGTTTATCACTTGAATCTTTTTGATAGCTTAATAATTATAATAACACAACTATAGATAAAGCGAATGCGAAAGAAAATGATGATCTTCGACAACGCTTGGAAAGCTAGACAATAGGGAAACAAACCGGATGTTAAAAGAAATTTAAAGACGTGTGCCGAACGATAACAAGAAAGTATATAAACAAAAGAAAACTTTTTTGTAAAAGCAGTTTTGTAAGAGAAGGATGTGAGTGTGTGTTGTCTAAATAGTAACAAACACAATGATAGTTATTATATAACATATATATATATATATATATATATATATATATATATATATATATATATGACTGCTTAATTTTATCACATGAATTAATATATGAAAATATAATGTTATGCTTAAATTTTCAGCATTTACTTTAACAGTGCTCAATACATAGGTAGGTATAAGCCTGACGAATTCTCGCGATAATGAAACCCGGAATATTCTGTATGGCTTAATTGCCATATATATTTTTATAACTTACTATATATATATATATATATATATATATATATATATATATATATATATATGACTTTTGGCCAAGATCAAAGTGTAGTATCTGTTCCGGCAGATACTGCAAGCTATGACTAGCTATGACTAGCAAGGACCAGATGTGGGGGCAACCCCACATGCCTGACCTTTAACCAGCTCCCATTTCTCACCTCTCGGGAGCTGGTCCCCTTTTTCCCTTCCCCCTCCCTTCACTCCTCACATTAAAAATCGGCCTTGTGCCTAATTTGCTCGGTGGGGGAGCAAATAAATACCATCTGTTCCGGCAGATACTGCAAGCAAAGACCATATGTGGGGGCAACTCCACATATAAGACCTTGGTCCATGTAGGGGCAACCCTTCACACCAATTGTCACTATCCAGCTCCCCTACTCCCCGGGGAGTTGGTCCCCATTTCCCCCTCACTCCTCACATTAAAAATCGGCCTTGTGTGGGGGAGCAAATATATACATCTGTTCTTCAGATGCTGCACTTCTATTTCTTGTTCTCTTTCGGTGGAGGATCAGTCCTTCACGACTGAGACAATTTTTGTATTCTTGTACCTAGGCATAGTAAATAGGTACTAGGTACTAGGTACTGTATATATATATATATATATATATATATATATATATATATATATATAGGTCACTTTGTGTGTGCGCGTGAGAGAGAGTTCTTTCCTCGTAGGTTCCGAACCGGCTGAGCTTATCTTTTGCAAATTTTACACAAAGGTAATTTACATGTCTGGTAGTGTTCCTCGATATGTTTTGTACAGAAATTCATCCGATAATCATCGAAAATCGAAAAAATCCGATTCTAAAAATAGTCTTTCTTTCTTATAGATAAAAAAGAACTTTTAAGAGAGAATAGTTTACGTTATACCGGCAAGGGAGATAATAAAATCTTAACAACTAAGTTCTTCTAAAAAAAAAAGCAGAATTATTATAATCTAGAAATATAGCTCAGTGATAGAACATTCGACTACAGACCGAATGATCCCCAGTTCAATCCCGGGTGTACTTCATCATTTTATTTATTTATTTATTTATTTTAAATGAATTCAATTTTTGATAAAAAAGGGTACCATTTAAAATCGCCGTAAATCATTTCTTCGTTTGCGTATTTTAAAACTAAAAATTAACCAGAAGTGACTTTCCAGGGCATTCATCATCAAGCCCAAATATCAACTGACGTGCTATTGTAAACAAACACAGAGGGAATTTGATGAACGACATTATCATTATTATTATTTTTATTATTTATTTTCTTGTGAATTAGTCCACCGGGCAAATTATTCCTCATAATATATAATAATCAGTAGAGGGTTGATTCTCTAATAATACATACGCAATCTACATAAATTAAAATATCATGTTTAAGCATATTGTACGACTGGGCAACACCGGGCGTCCAGCAAGTAAATATATACTGCTAAAGTTTGGATTAGTAAATTAACGAGTGACAACACAAGGGCATGCGTAGCTTACAAGAAACACATCGTGAACTCGTTTTATTCAAGGACAAGTAACTCCTGTCCAAGGAACGGTAACGCATGTCATGACAATATATATTGCTCCAGACGTAATCCTCACCTGTACAAGAGTTAAATACGTCTCAAGATGAAGTACTGTTGTCACATCTGCGCAGGAGTTCCTAGGAGTACACTTTCCTGAAAGGGTACAGAGCAGTTTTCGAAATTTAGTGATCGAGGACATTTTTTTAATTACTCACATGCACTCCTAATAAGGCATATTGCCACTGGGGCGTAAGGGGCTACTATATGGGAGCATGCCTAGGAAAGATAACAAAGTTACATTAAAACGTCTTCAAATCAGTACAGACAGAGAAGCAGGTAGCAGGAAGGGAATTCCAAAGTCTACCTGTTCAATGGAAGAAACTATTAGAGTAGAAAGCTTTCTGGCATTTAGGGGCCTAAAGGGTGTGATTGTGTTGCTAAGCAGGTTTGTCAGGGATGTGTACCTCGAGGGGGCACAAGTACAACGTGTTCATTAGTAAATATAAATTAAATAGTAAAGTATAAATTGAACAGGTAGACTTTGGAATTCCCTTCCTGCTACCTGCTTCAAAAATACTTGTAAAACAGGCACAGGGATACAACATTGCAGCGAACGGACAGCAGTTGGAGCATAGTTGACAAAGTGGGGCCTATTAGATTAAAGACTGTTTTGGACCCTATCCAAGAGGAAGAAACTAGTGGTAGGTGCACCAGCCCAGATGTGGATACTCCAGGCATGGGCGAATCGTGGCTTTGTCAGGGTATGGGATACTCTCAGGTGTGAGTAGTCTTTTAGCACGATAGTGGGAACACACCTTCTTTGCAGCAGCCTTCGCAATGCCTTCAATGTATTTTGTCAAAGGCTTAGCCCGCCTTATCCAGTGCATGGCATATGCGTTCAGACATAAATGTTAAATTATTTGCAGTAGAACAACATTACCTAAAACTATACTGTTTGTCAAAGAGAAGATTAGTTTTTGTGCAGTGATGGACTACTGCTTGACTGATAAGGGTTTCAAAGATTTTAGCAAAGAGGGGGGGGCTGGTAGAATGATAATTGAGAGGGTCGGTCCTTTCACCAGAATTCTTGTATACTGGTACCAAAGAGGCCATCTTACAGCTATTAGGGAAGCAAGCTTCGGCAAGTTATTCGTTGTAGAGTTTGGAAAGTATGGGAGCTAGCTCAGTTGAGCATATCTTAATTGGTATAGCAGAGATGGGATTAGGCCCACACGCCTTGGAAATGTTTAAGATTCTTATGATATCACGGACATGAGAAGGGGTGATTTTCAGATCATCAAGTGTAGCTTCAGTCTGCATAGAGACATTTGGGAGGGATTGTTTGTTGGCTCTAAAGTGGAGCTGGAGGGGAAACACTATGTAAGCAGTTCCACCTTCTCGGTTGCCATGCATGCGACCTTTTGGTTGTTGGATAGTGGAGGAATTACTGATTGCCCGTTATTCGCTACATTATCATATATTTTCCAGAAATCACGAGTTCTTATCTTCTGCAATTCTATGCATTCCCTGATTATTTCAGCATGCCTTCTTTTGGCTGTGGCTATTTGTCTCTTACAATGATTTCTAGCATCTATGAATTTTTGCCTATTTGTATTTGACTTATGACATAATACCGGCGAAACGCATACCGTATTTGTGCAATGGCAGCTGCACAATCTGTAGTGAGTTGCCTCCCTACTTCCTCTTTTTCTCACAGAAGAGACTTTGTGAATCCATTTCTGCTCTATCGTTACTTTCATGGTAGGAGCTCGACTGAGCCCCAATCTATGGTCCTCCTATAAAATGTTTGTAACAAATATTCACATAACTACAATAATCATCAACAATTTCCCTTACTCTATATCTTAAACTAAACGAAATTTCAATGAGTAAAGTTTCGTTCCTAGAACTGTTCGCGTGGAACAAAATACTATAGGACTACTTTATGGCACTATTTCTCAGTTCCACTGTTTCTAACGCACTCTGCAGCATGGCCGAGTGGTGATTTGGCCATGGGCGTAGAGATACAGGGAGATGCCTTCCCATGATTCCCTTTCTAGAGCTCTCTGACTCTTTCTGCACGGACCACCATGAAGTGAAGACGCATAATTCTGTTTCTCCGTAAACGAAGGGGGGGGGGCATCCCCTCCCTCAATACTAGTTAGGCTAGTTAGTTTAGTTTTGTAAATTGTAAAAGTTTTGTAATATATATTGTATCTATATTGTAAAATAAAGAGTTAAGATTTCTCATATATATTACAATTGCGTCGCATGTCGTTTTTTCTTGTGTTGCCATAAATGTCTGCCATAAATGCCTTCATTGAAACAACGAAGTGGTCCGGAGGATAAAGAAAGAAAATTCCAGTCAGAACGCCACCAGGATGAAGAAGGAGCCACACAGCACATCCAGCATCTCAGGTATGTTTTTCTTCTTATAGACCCTAATGACTGACCAATCTTTACGTCTTTCCGAGACACTCCTAAGACATTTAGTATAACACGTCTGTCGGTCATACACCTCAGTCACCGGCTGATAGTGTTATAGCTTCCTGGCTTACTATAATATGGACGTTTTCAAGTCTAATATAACTAAGTTCTTGTTGCGCCGTCATTTTAAATAATTAAGCCCTACACCACTTCCACAATTATTGATCATCATAGCGTTGTCTCATGATCTAACTAAAACTTATTAGCACCCTGGCCTTGATAAGTGATAACCTACAAGTAATATATATATATATATATATATATATATATATATATATATATGTGTGTGTGTGTGTGTGTGTGTGTGTGTGTGTGTGTGTGTGTGTGTGTGTGCGTGCGTGCGTGTGTGTGTGTGTGTGTGTGTGTGTGTGTGTGTGTGTATAAGAATTAATAAAACATGTTAGAAACGCTTTAAGAAGAGTTAAAAACATATTTAATTTTCAAAAAAGAAACACAAATGAAATTGATTGCCCTTAATCTGTGGAGTTTCGAAAGAAATATTTTCCTTCTCATCAGAGGGTAGGAATTAGCAAAATGCGGAATCGGATTTTACTTGCAAAGTATTTAATGAAACTACAAGTAAGCCATAGAGCTTACTTGGTAAAAGTTTAAAACAAATAGTGAAGCAGAGGAAATGAGGAAAAAAAGAAAAATGATTTCACATGAATGGATGGTCGGGTGTAGAGTAGAATATCCAATAACGGTAAAATCCAAGAAAAGTTTGTTAAAGTCTAGTATCCAGAAGTAAAAATCCAAAGGAATCGCATTACTGGAAGATATTTCGATGTCATCCAAAAGGCAGAATTTCGTGAAATAATTCACAAATGGTTACAAGGAAAAAAGGCTGAGTTCAAAATATTATTAAAAGAAAAATAAAATGTGTGTAGAATGAAGAAATTGAGAGATTTCAAAACGCTTCTGCCGAGGTCGATTTTCTAAATACGAATAAAGAAATAGAATAGATGAGCGGTGATTGAGTTAGTTTTAGAATAGAAAAGGCAATGTCACAATGACCCAGACAAAATAACGTTGAAGTGGTGCAACAATTAAGGCAGAAAAAGTAATGACTTTAAAATGAAATTATCGGCAGGAGTTACAAGAATGAAGCAAATAAATTGTGTGGAATGAGTAGTCATAAATTATAGATCGTTTCTAAGTTAAGGCTATGAGTTTAATTTTAATGTGGAAACGTCTATATCTAATAGATTAGAAAGGGTATTTAATATTGTGATAAAATTATATATATATAAATATATATATATATATAAATATATATATATATATATATAAATATATATATATATATATATATATATATATATATATATATATATATATATATGAGAGAGAGAGAGAGGGGGGGAGATATATATATAGAGATATATAGATATATAAAATACATAGATAAATAAATAAATAAACATTTAAACAACATTCATGGGGAAGAAATTGGCAAGCATCCACAGGCTCCGCTATAAAGTAAAAACTCAGAACTGTACAAAAATAAGTACATATTTACGCAAGTATATATATATATGAAGGATGCTGATTGTAGATTAAATAGTATTTACCTGGAAACAGCTCCCAGACCAGTCGCCACCCTTTTGCACATAGCAAAGTACAAGTAAACATACATACAAAAATATATATATATAGGTAGATATAAATGTATAGGTAGATATAAATGTATTGGTAGATATAAATGTATTGGTAGATATAAATGTATTGGTAGATATAAATGTATTGGTAGATATGAATGTATTGGTAGATATGAATGTATAGGTAGATATAAATGTATAGGTAGATATAAATGTATTGGTAGATATAAATGTATAGGTAGATATAAATGTATAGGTAGATATAAATGTATTGGTAGATATAAATGTATAGGTAGATATAAATGTATAGGTAGATATAAATGTATAGGTAGATATAAATGTATCGGTAGATATAAATGTATTGGTAGATATAAATGTATAGGTAGATATAAATGTATTGGTAGATATAAATGTACAGGTAGATATAAATGTATTGGTAGATATAAATGTATAGGTAGATATAAATGTATAGGTAGATATAAATGTATTGGTAGATATAAATGTATAGGTAGATATAAATGTATTGGTAGATATAAATGTATAGGTAGATATAAATGTATAGGTAGATATAAATGTATTGGTAGATATAAATGTATAGGTAGATATAAATGTATAGGTAGATATAAATGTATAGGTAGATATAAATGTATTGGTAGATATAAATGTATAGGTAGATATGAATGTATAGGTAGATATGAATGTATAGGTAGATATAAATGTATAGGTAGATATAAATGTATTGGTAGATATAAATGTATTGGTAGATATAAATGTATAGGTAGATATAAATGTATAGGTAGATATAAATGTATCGGTAGATATAAATGTATTGGTAGATATAAATGTATTGGTAGATATAAATGTATTGGTAGATATAAATGTATAGGTAGATATAAATGTATAGGTAGATATGAATGTATAGGTAGATATGAATGTATCGGGAGATATGAATGTATTGGTAGATATAAATGTATCGGTAGATATAAATGTATCGGTAGATATAAATGTATAGGTAGATATAAATGTATAGGTAGATATAAATGTATAGGTAGATATAAATGTATTGGTAGATATAAATGTATAGGTAGATATAAATGTATAGGTAGATATAAATGTATCGGTAGATATGAATGTATTGGTAGATATAAATGTATTGGTAGATATAAATGTATAGGTAGATATAAATGTATAGGTAGATATAAATGTATTGGTAGATATAAATGTATTGGTAGATATAAATGTATTGGTAGATATAAATGTATTGGTTGATATAAATGTATCGGTAGATATAAATGTATCGGTAGATATAAATGTATAGGTAGATATAAATGTATTGGTAGATATAAATGTATTGGTAGATATAAATGTATCGGTAGATATAAATGTATTGGTAGATATAAATGTATTGGTTGATATAAATGCATTGGTAGATATAAATGTATAGGTAGATATAAATGTATTGGTAGATATAAATGTATTGGTAGATATAAATGTATAGGTAGATATAAATGTATAGGTAGATATAAATGTATTGGCAGATATAAATGTATTGGCAGATATAAATGTATTGGCAGATATGAATGTATAGGTAGATATAAATGTATAGGTAGATATAAATGTATTGGTAGATATAAATGTATAGGTAGATATAAATGTATCGGTAGATATAAATGTATTGGTAGATATAAATGTATTGGTAGATATAAATGTATTGGTAGATATAAATGTATAGGTAGATATAAATGTATAGGTAGATATAAATGTATTGGTTGATATAAATGTATAGGTAGATATAAATGTATTGGTAGATATAAATGTATAGGTAGATATAAATGTATAGGTAGATATAAATGTATTGGTAGATATAAATGTATAGGTAGATATAAATGTATAGGTAGATATAAATGTATTGGTAGATATAAATGTATAGGTAGATATAAATGCATAGGTAGATATAAATGTATAGGTAGATATAAATGTATAGGTAGATATAAATGTATAGGTAGATATAAATGTATTGGTAGATATAAATGTATAGGTAGATATGAATGTATAGGTAGATATAAATGTATAGGTAGACGTATCTTTATGCATAAAATGTATCGACTTTTGTTTCAGTTAAGGATTTTAAATACATTAAAATACAATTTTTCATGTATAGGAATACTTGCTTCACCCCACTTTATATGTTAATCCAATCACACTGGAGTTCTATGATACATAATAGAATCACAAATAAATGTAATTGCCAATGACCGAATAAATACATCTCATAAAACAATTATCTTACTGCCTCAGTGATGTACAGTCTAAAATATATACAGTAAAGGACCGAGGTGTGGAAATATGTCGCTCGTCTTGGAAGTCTGAACATAAGCCTTGCAAACAGATTATCATTCAGATATGAAAAGCACAATTCATCATCACAACTAGAAATTAAATGCCATAGCTTTAATTCATCTTGTTTTTCATGTTTTAATGGAAAACTACAGATTATAAATTAACAAATTACTGAATGTTATGTAGGAAACTAGAATATATATTAGGTAGATATTAAGCAACCAGTATTAGTTGTCCAGAAAAAGCAGAACCAATTCTACTCCCATTCTTTTTTATGTTATTTCATTTTATGTAATTATTTTTGTTTTGATTGGATGTTTTATTTTAATTTTTTAATTTTTTATTTTATTATTTGTTTAATTTTTTTATTTTACTGTTTAATTTGCTTATAATTTTAGATATCACTTTGATCGCAGTCACTTTAAGTTTGCCTAACGTTGAAATTTTTATTATAATGATATTGTAATATTTTTTTAATATCAACCTTTAATTATTTGCCGGTAAATATTATTTAATCTATTAAATTCGAAAATATATTGTGTATCGGTTAAAGTTCTATGTAAAAGTAATGTGTCACTGTGTGTACATGTGTGTTAAACTGAATTAATATATATATATATATATATATATATATATATATATATATATATATATATATATATATATATATATACATATATATATATATATATATATATATATATATATATCAGAATTCTGAGATGAATAGGAACGCAGATTAATTAATTAATCATGTGGTATCAAGTCTTACGGAATATTTTTGGAGGTAATATTATATAAGAATTCATTAACTTCAAAAATAAATAAAAAGTATATGGGTACGAGGGGTGTGCAATAAGTAATGCCCCTGACCCATTTCCAGTTGTCTGGTCTAGCAGAAATTTTGCATGTGCAATGATTTATATGTCTATGTGGCAAATTACAGCTCTGAACTAATTGTGGTTTCTGTTTTACAGGTGTTTGAACTGAGTCAGGTGTGAAATGGAGCCTGTTGAATGTCGAGCAGTGATCCGGTTTTTGTATTTTAAAGGACGCACACCACAGGAGACTTTTGATGAAATGAAAGAAACTTATGGTGATAATGCCCCATCATATGAACTTGTAAAACGCTGGCATCGTGAATTCAAGCATGGCCGGAAGTCTGTGGAAACAGCTCCCAGACCTAGTCGCCCCCCCCTTCTGCCATTGATGAGGCATCTGTCCGTCAAGTTGAGGCTGCTATTTTGGAAGATCGGCGAATTATTATTTGCCAAATAGCCGAAGATGTCAAGATTAGTACAGGGTCTGTGGAAACTATCATTCATGACCATTTGCATATGCATAAAGTGTCTGCCAGACGGATTCCCAGGTTGCTCACACCATTTCAGAATCGAGAACGCGTCGAGTGCTCGAGGATTAATTTGGAGATGTGCCAAGAAAATGAGTCAAAGTTTTTCAAAAGACTGATTACACAAGATAAAACCTGGGTCCATCACTATGATCCAGAGACTAAAGCCCAGTCAATGCAGTGGAAGCACTTGGACTCACCACCTCTAAAGAAGGCAAGGGTGCAGCCCTCCGCTGGCAAGGTCATGCTCACAGTCTTCTGGGACCAGGACGGAGTAGTGATGACAGATTTCCTGGGAAAGGATACCACGATTACAGGAGCATATTATGCTTCACTTTTGAAGAAATTAAGGGAAGCTATCAAAATCAAGAGGTGGGGCAAGATCAGCAAACGGATGCCGACAGGCATGTTTCGCCTAACAGTATCCTATACCTCTATAAGGCAACTATTCGCCCATGTATGGAGTACTGTTGTCACATCTGGGCTGGTGCATCTGCTGCTTGTCTCTCACTCCTGTACAGGGTTCAAAAAAGAGTCGCCAACCTGATAGGTCCTGAACTGTCATCTAGGCTTCAACCTCTGTCCCATCGACGAGATGTTGCATCCCTCTGCCTGTTCTACAAATACTTTAATGGTGAATGCTCTGACGAACTGCAAACACTTGTACCTCCCCGACGTAACTACCCCCGACAAACCCGACAAGCTACTAAGTCTCATCCCTTTACAGTAGAGATCCCTAGGTGCAAGAAAGCCTTTTACTCCAATAGTTTCTTCCCCAGAACTGCGGGTCTTTGGAATTCCCTTCCGGGATTCTGCTTTCCCAACTGCAATGATATGCAGAAGTTCAAGTGTTAACAAACATCTTTCTACTCTTCTCCCTTCATAATGACCCCGCTAATTAAGTCCCTAATAGTAGCCCCCTGCTTCAAAGTGGCACTGTGCCTTGTTTGGGGTGAAAATTGAATTTAAAAAAAAAAAATATTTAAAAAGAAAAGAAACAAATCAAAAATTCTGCAAAGTCATCGTTTGGAACTTATGTCTCCCACGCGGAACTGGAATGTATCGCACGGCACGGCGTTGAAAGACTGAATTTGGTGATTGAAACTTTCTTCCCTCACAAGAGAATTTATTTGGATTAATCGTAGCTATTGCGAATTGTCAAAAGAAAAGAACTGAACTATAAGTGCAAAAAAAAAACTTTACTTTCTTTCTCTGTCGAGCTGGAGATCGGACTTTTCCTCGTGTGAACCGGTTGCTGCCATATACATTTTGTCTTTCTGTTATAGGATTCTCTTTCAGTTAGTATGTTAAAAATATTCCCCAGTCTCATTAGCTTAGAATATATTTGTTTTTGTTAAATCTTTCTTTCCCCTTATCATTAATAAATTTAGTTTTATATGATTTGAAAGTGTTTGTTTTGTTATCTCTTGCAAATTTTATTGTGTTCGATTTTTTTGTGTTTATTTTGTATCCGTCTGTCTCACTGAAAATAATTGTTGTTTTATTTGTTTCAAACCTTTTTTGTATAAAAAAAGGAAAATTGAACCCAATCTGGGACCTATGAACATACCCCTAATGCAGAAGATTTGTCTGCCTATGATAAGCGTCTGCTATCCATAAATGACCCTGTGTTTGCATTTTATTGCAATATCTAAATATTGCCCCGGCCCGTATCTAATAACACACACACACACAAACATATCTCTCTCTCTATATATATATATATATATATATATATATGTATATATATATATGTATATATATGTATATGTATATATATGTATATATATATGTATATATATATGTATATATATATGTATGTATATATGTATATATATATATATGTATATATATATATATGTATATATATGTATATATATATGTATATATATATATATGTATATATATGTATATATATATATGTATATATATATATGTATATATATGTATATATATATGTATATATATATATGTATATATATATGTATATATATATATGTATATATATATATGTATATATATATGTATATATATATATGTATATATATATATATAATTTTTAGTCATTCAATGAATTTAAAAATTTATGACGTGAAATGTTTGAGTTTCAGATCAAAAGATTTTTATTATTCTATGTAAGACAAAGAATACATTAGAAATATTTTAACTCCTTATCCTTTAGGATTTCGATGGTCTTTATTGGGGGGGGGGGGCAGTATAGTATATGTTTGTTCTCGTGATACTATTATTCCTATTTCATTTTAACTCCTTTTCATTATTTTCGTCGCCAGAGTATACTTAGGGTCCTTTGTTATCTCGCGTGTATCATGATCACGCGCCCAACCGATTTCATGTCAGAAAGTTCATTCAGTATTCATTTCTTTGTATATATATATATATATATATATATATATATATATATATATATATATATATATATATATGCTGCTTTTTTTATTATATAGTTGAGGATGTGATATGAGTGGCCAATAAAATGGATGAGTAATTGACTTTTCCCAGCCTGGGGAGGTATGCATTTGTGTTGAGATGTCTCCTTAATCTTGAGTAGTTATGTCTCTCACTACTACCCATTTTGATGAAGACCTAGTTTAATGAAGTTCGCCCCCCCCCTCTACACTACAACTTTTCTCGGCTGTAAAAAGGTACTCAAAATTTGTTTCAAGACGAGGGTTTTTTTTTTCGCAGCCCATCATTACCAAATTGCTAATTTCAAAATTGTGATAGTTTTAAAAGTAAGCTTAACGCATTAATGACAGGTACTTCCACGTTTGGGGAGGTTCCATTCAGGGTTTCGTTGAAAGAATTCAAAATCAGTTCTGATAATCTAGTGATAACAATCTTATATATAGCGTGGGTTCTGGCTTGGATAGGATAGACGACGGTCACGTTTTAGGAAATGTGCCATGAATCACGTTGACACTTAAAAAGGTTATATGTGGTGAAAAGAAAATTCACACACTCTGATTTATTAAAGTATGATAGGTTATGAAAAGGAAGGGTTGTAAAGAGATAGCTTCGAATTTGGGGGTATCAAAACCAAAGCAAAATATGATGAAAGTAAAAATAAAATACACCCCATAATTTATTATACCATACCTGTTCACACTGAAACATTTATCACAATATTCTGTGGATCTATATTAAAAAACCTTGTTAAACTTTGTGACATATTTCCATTCTATGGAGGCCAGACGCGAACGAACACCCCATAATTTTATTATACCATATTTCTTCAAACTGAAACATAATTATCAAAGTATACTTACGCAGATAGATATGAAAAGTCTTTATTAAAGTTTGTGCCTATTTCCATTCTATGGAGGCCTGGCGTGAACGCAGACCCCACAATTTTATTATACCATCCCTATTTAAGTTAAAACATACTTATCAAAGTATTATTATGTACATTTATATCAAAAACACTTGTAAACTTTTTTTTTTTATTTTTAATTTTTTATTTCCATACTTTGTGGACCAGGCGCCCCACAATTTTAATGAACTACTGTTCTGCCAGATCAAACATACCCATTTCTGTTTCTCGATACATCTTCTATCATTATATGTAATCAGTTTTTTAAAATAGTCAACCATATAGGAGCTTATTCGTGACCACACACACACACACACACACACACACACACACACACACACACACACATATTCAGCTTTATATTATAGACATGCTTTTAAATCGTTTAAGATTAACGAAAATATATTAATAAAGGAAATCCAAAACTATATAAGCAATGTATAAAATGTATTTATAATTACATATAATAAAAAAAAAATTTTTAAATAAATAAAAATTAAAAAAAAATTTTAATAAAAAAAATGTATATATGTATAAATATTTTTAATCTTCATGTATTTAATTTTAAATAAATATGAATGTAAATATACAAAATACTAATCATAGTGGGGGTGATAAGTAGTTAAATGGATTAATCCTAATCTTATAAATACAAGACTGGTGAATTAAAAAAATATATCCATCTTAAATTTGGAAACTGATGAATCACACAGGTAAGAAATTCATTTTTATAGCATGAAAAGGTTAGATAATGCAATTAAGAATAGGAAATTAGATCAAATATTTGTAACATGTCTTCTTCCTAAGATTAAGGGAGGTGGTGTTTGATCAACACTGCTGGGGAGCCATGATGTAATATGCTGTTTTATTTTTAAATCCCCGAAACAGTGTTTCATGGTAAGCAACTGATGATCCCCTAAAAAATAAATTATTGGTACTATAGTAAATTCGAGAGCGAGTTGATGCAGCGATTGCAGGTGATTAAATTTACTTACTGACTAAATGGTTTTCTAACGAATGATAAAAAATATTTTTTTATTTTTTTGTATAGTTTTAAAGGTTAAAAACTTCAAAGACTATATATATATATATATATATATATATATATATATATATATATATATATATATATATATATACTTTTATGCGTGTGTGTACACGTTGTTTGTTTTTTCTTTTGTTTTTTTTAATGAAACCTTGGTCCTTGCTCCTTTAATTGAAAAAAAATAGGGCTTTAATTACTTTTTTCGAGTAGTTATAAGCTTGGAAAGACAGGGGGTCGAATAATTCACGCCTCCCATTTTGAAATGTCTATTAAAAAGTAAATAATTAATTTACTCACCAAAGTGTTATATATCACAAATTGAAGAGAAAAGGTCAATAAATAATATATTCAAATTTAAAACAAAAAAAAAGTAGTGTTTTTTAGAAATTTACCTGTAAAGTCCGAAGTTTAAAACCTTTTTTTAAAAAAAAACACGTTGTTTGTTTTTTGGGTTTTTTTTTATGAAACCTTAGTCCTTGCTCCTTTAATTGAAAAAAAAATTAGGGCTTGAATTACATTTTTCGAGTAGTTATAAGCTTAGAAAGACGGGGTGGAATTATTCACTATTTTTCACGAAATTTCTGACACACCTATTAAATAGACCATATCAGGATAATCACAAGTGAGAGAAGGGAGTTTAAGTTGCCTGGAGATGTAAATATGTCGTTTGTGGTGATTTTTGCAACTGAGTTTGTTGCATGTTTTGTTTCGTTAAGGTGTGAGAGTGTGATGTATTTTCATGCGGTACAGAAATGAAGAAATGAAACGAACAGAGAAAGAAAGAGATTAGCTTATAAAAGCCAGTATTTTTTTTACATTCGTTTGCATCGCATGTCTGCATCTATTCTTTCCAGCTTTTTTCTCACAGAACAGATGTTACTAGTCTCTTTCTATACTATTGTTATTTCCATGGAAGGTGCTCGACTGTGCTTCAATCACTGATTCCTGCTTGTAGCACATTCACAACAAAAACTCGTTTTCCTACCACAACAGAAAAAAACTTTCTCTTTTTCTCTCATGTGCTAGGAGAAATGTCACAGAGTTTATTTGCAAAGGCTCCCCATTTGTGAATCACGTTACCGCGAGACTACTTCCCTACAGACTACAACATTGTCGTTTTACATATAATGCCAACAAGCATTTATCGTGAACCATCCCAATCAGACTTACTTCATTGCATTGATTAATTTCGGCTGACAATAGTACTCCCGTAGTGTTCTTTATCTTTCGGCTGACAATCAATTCATCCCATTAAACAATCATTCTCAAATGACATTTGCCTTTGAGAAGTGCTAACCCAACTGTAAAAAATAGCTGCTAACATTTCCCTCCTACTTCACAATCAACCAGTCGCAAAATAATTTACTTCACTATTTCTGTGTCCATAAAAAAGTGCAAAGATCTGAAGTGTAAGTCAGCCCCGAATCCCAACTTCAAGTATAGATGTCTAGGACATTTATTTATTGACGGTAATCCCCACAGAGATGCTACTAGTTTGATACTGGAGGGATAGGCTTTTTCTCATACTTAGAAGATACTAAACTTTTTAACTCGTTAAAAACATGCAAAAAGTTATAACCCGTTGACTTAAAATGAGTGCCTTATGCTAAATTGATGATTGAATATACTTGAAATTGTGCTTATCTTTGCATTAAATACTAACCCCTACTAATCCTAACTGTGCATCAAACGAATATCATAATACTTAGTTTGCTGCACTTTAGTATAGCAAAGATCCATACAGAATTTCAGGCAGATGGTCTCAATAGTTTCTGAGAAAACTTCTAGAATAGATGTGGTATTGTAGTGACTTATCTACATCTCTCACTGTGCATCGAACGGATACCTTAATACTTAGTTCGTTATACTTTATCATAGCAAAAATCTATACAGATTTTTAATCAGATCGGTTCAGTAGTTTCTGAGAAAAAGTGGAATGGACAGAGACAGACAGACAAAGACACATATAATATAGATGCTAAGTGCAGGTGGTGCATGCGAACTCAGTACTATCACAAAAGTGAAGGCAGCATGGGAAAAATTTCGTGAGTTGTTGCTTCTGATAGCATCGCAAGTTGTCCCTCGTCTACAACCGGAATAAGTTGTATAGTGGTTGTGTCAGGCACATCTTATTACATGGCAAAGAATACTGGGATCTGATGTGAATCCAAGGTAGGGACCACACAAGGAAAACACGGAACATGGATAGGGGTTAGTATTTAATGCAAAAATAAACACTATTTCATGTATTTTCAATCATCAATTTAGCATAAGGCACTCATTTTAAGTCAACGGGCTATAACTTTTGCATGTTTTTAACGAGTTAAAAAGTCTAGTATCTTCTAAGTATGAGAAAAAGAAGAAATAAAGATACATTATCTGAAAAGATTACAAGAATAGGATAAAGGATAAGTGGAGCTACTTACTATCTGGTGATGTCTAATATGGGTAGTCATACGCGCTGCGCACTACTAGTACTCCTGCTGATTCTACGGTATTACAATAGTGCTTCCTAAGAGTTTTACCTCACATCGTAATGTAGTACTGGAAAAAATTCATGATGCAGGTAAATTTCGGTCTCACAACAGGCTCCCACCCACTCCTCTCTCACCCGATTACAACGCAGTGACAGATTCATAAGTATGTATGATATGGAAGTCAACGCATTATGTTGAAGGATTCGCTGAAAACAATAGATTTGCTCGGCATACTAAGAAAGAAATGATTACTCTGGTACCATCATTCAAAGTGTTCATCCTCCTGGATAAACCATTGTCGAAGGATAGATATTTTGCCTCGCAAGACGATTAGCCAGCCAAGGAAAATTTGGAGCAAAGGAATGACACGGTCTTACAGAGTGGGTGAACTGGAGAGTAAGCTTGCGCAATATCAAAATAAATATTTGATCCCTGAACTAGAGGAAAGTTACGTTAAATTAATTGAAGAAGAAGAAGAAGAAATTTTATTTTATGGGATTTTGTAATTATGGTGTTTATTTATTTATCATTTTTATTTTATTTTGTTTTTCACTGGAGACGTCATGATTGATTATTTCAATTTCGTCATTAAAAATGTCATTTTTAATGACGTATGATTTAAAATTAATGGAAATCAATTTTGCTTTTTGTTGCTCACACGTTTGTCCTTTAATAATATCATTCAAGAAAGATAAAATTAAAGATAAAATTAACGACAAAATTAACAAAGAAATGTTAATTATGTTTACAACACTGTGGATCGATTACAGGCAAGTTATGTTTTGGGGTGCAGAAAATTTGCAAACATGTTCCCTCATCAAAATAAAGTAACTCTGGTTAATAGCTTTTTTTTTTTTTTACAAAATTGATATTTGACCACCACATTTTTATTCATTTTTTTATTTGTGCCCATTGGTCCATGTTCTTAACAAGAAAATATGTTTTGGGGGATGTTTTTTTTTTACAAAGCAGTCACCACTTATAAAATCCACTTAAGGATAAGGGTTAATGAGTGTATGGAGGTCACTAGGACAACAGCATAGTAACCGTTAATGGTGGAAATTATGTAGTCTCTGATTAATTAAGGGGACGGTTCTACAAGAACTTGTTTACATTGAACTTGAAGACGACCATATTGTAGTCAGTTCTAGGAAAGAAACATAGTTCATGGAATTTGTGTTTTGATTTAGGCACAGATAGGGAGTAAGGGAAATTTTTGATACTGGTTGTAGTTAGACCAATGTTTTTTGTGAAGGTTTGGCAGGCTGAGACCATAGATTGAAGCTCAGACGAGCTATGGAAATAATGATAGAGCAGGCTTGCAACCTCTCTCTTGTGGGAAAGAGGTTGCAGGGAAGAAAACAGCATCTCCTACTAAACTCTGGAGCTGGTTTGGAACTCTGTCAAGACAGAATAAAGTGCCCCAAGTAGCTCCTTCCCAGATGTGGCAACAGTACTCTATTTTAGAGGGTATCTGGCTCTTATACAGAGAGAGGATTGTGATTAAAAAAGTAGTACAAACCTGACCTCGTGCAACGTGCCATCCATTTCAGGAAAGTGATAAAGAAAAAAATGGCCGCTCCTGCTATTTATGGACTGAGCATCAGCCACTCATTTTGCACGGAACAAACAAAAATAAATCCGACTCGGCATTTTTTTAGTCTAAATGAAAAGCATTTATTTCAAAATTACGCATGTCATGATATTTCCAAAGTTTTTCGCACACACATATGCTTTCTAAAAGTCTGTCTCCTCGCCACTCCAAGCGACCCCTGCCAGCGCTTTCTCACCCTAGACTCACACATCCATCTTGTCCGAGACGCAACTTATTTCTCTGCAGACCACCTAGAGTATTTTTCTCTCCTTTTGCTGTGACGCAAGGTTGCGCACACCTGTTAATTTGCATATGTGCTTTGACGGTTACTGCTGCTGCTAATATTTTTGCTAACTATGTATTCTTCAGCTGCTGCTGCTATTTTCACACACACTCTGTTAAACTAAGTCTAGAGTGAAAATATAGTACCTTTTCTGTCCAAAGATGGTAAAATAATATTGTGGAGTCTGCATTCATGCCGAATATCTATGAGATCAAAATATGTCACAAGCTCACAGAAGCTCCATAACTAGATATATTCTGAAACTACATTAACCAGAATAGTTGGATATGTATGTTTCAGTTTGAACAAAGGTTGTAGAACAATATCATGGAAAATAGAATGGAAATATTTTCAAGCAATACAGCATTATACAACAGATAAAGAATACAATAGTGAAATTTCCACGTGCTAATAATAATTAATTCGTAAGGACATTTGATTGCCTTACTTTCTAATGAGTGGGGAGTGAGGAGGGTGATTTAACAATAAATTCAGAAACTTGTTTAATTAACCTCAATTAACGACCGAAATGTCTTTCTTTTGTCTTGCCATCGCAATTTATGCCTCTATTGTCTCCTTTGTGTGTTTTGGAAGTTCCACGAAACACTGTAAAAAGTATTTATCTCCTTCTCACGGTGAGAAGAAGTGACATAAGGGTCAGAAAGTGGGATTGAAAAGCTAGCATCCACCCCCGAGAAAGAGCACTCTGGTCTGCAAAAGTTGTCTTCATAGCTCCGATAGGGGCGCCTCATGCGACTAGCAATGAACTAATGCTTCTCAAAGAGAGAAAGCAAAGCCTGGGCAGGTGAACCTCCTAGAACTGCGCAGGACTAGCAACATATTCCCGTCAACAAGAAAGAGTTATTTTAAAAATGATCTAGACATTTTTAGCTTTGAGACAATCCACGGCGGCACCACGGTTAGAATGCCTTTCTCTTTGGCACGCAGCTCCCCCATCTCATTTGACCTGGTTAATTATATAAAAAGATGAGAACAATTTTAAAAGATAAGCTAAGTGATCGACTATAGTCGAGGGAAATCTGAAGGTTCCTTTTTCGTAGCTGCCATACTGAGATGTAGGGGAGAGCGCCACTCCATCCCCCACATTACTTCAATTGTCCTTGATGCTCCTTTTATAATGTTGTTCAGCAAGAAGATATCAAGTATGACTTTTTAAGTCTTTGGCATGACTCGACCAAAAAGTGAGCCCCAGTTTCCGAGACTATTAGCGAACTCTTTTACCATTATGCCAAATAGGTCACTAATTTCATTTAACATAAGCAAAAAATTCACAATGATCTATAAAATAAAATATAACATTATAAAATTTATTATTTGGCTTAGGCATGAAGTTCTTGTCGTTTTCCGAGGGGAGAGAGGGTGATCGGTTGTCATATATTCTGTCAAATATCTTTTGGACTTTCCCTACACTAGACACTTTCACGAAAATATCACATTCACTCTTTGAACTACTACTTAAATACGCCGAATGATTTCGATGAAACTATTTACAAAAAGAAAGGACACAGGAGTCATGAGGATGGGTGGGACAACATTAAAAACACCTAAAAAAAGAAACCAAGCAGATCAGTCTCTAAATGGAAGTGGGGTTTAAGTGTGGTGTCAGATGCAACTAGAACTTGTGGAAAGGCAAAAAAATGATTTCAACAATAAAATTAAAAACGTTCGCAATTTCAGACGATCGTACAAACTATTTTACTGGAAAAAAGGTGAAAAGAAAAAGTGACAACAAATAAATTTTACAAGAAAATTTAATTTTATATCAACTCATTTTTCTTAGCAATCTTAGAAATGGTAAATGAAATGGTTATGATTCTCTGTGATTGGGTTGGTAAGGACTGTGCTAAAATATGCCTGAGTAAAGCAAGTCTATAAGGAAGACTCTGTGAACTAGCTAAAATAAGGATCGCTTTATTGTGATCGGGAGGAGATTATAATGGCTGCCCAAGATTAAGTCTTAATAACCAATGCTTTTAAGTGATCTCAGTAATGACAAAAAGTGCAGGTTCTGCCATATAAAAATAGAGAGTGTGAGTCACTTGACATCCAGTTGTAAGGTCTTGCTTGGGGATGGCTACTATACAACGTGACACAATGAAATGTGTCAATATCTCTACTGGACTATCTGTAAAAGTTGAATATTGGATGGAGCAGCAGATTCTGGGAAAATGTACCAGAAAAAACGGAAATAAGCCAAATGGCATCCGCTATGCAATTCCTATTGCTGCATACCTAAAAATGAAGAAAACAGAGCTATAAAACCTGACATACTGATATGGGACAAGAAGGAGAATGTAGTAACCCTAGTTGAAGTTAGTGTTCCCCAATGATGTTGGCTTAGATAGAGCTGAGAGGGAAAAGATAACGAAACCAGATTCATGAAAAAATATTTCAAAAACTACCTGACAAATATACTTGGTGAACCAAATGCAAGAGAGATTCAAGCAATTGCACTTAAAGAGACATCTATAATCTTAAAACGATCTCTCGGTTAGAATGTATGAGATAGTGTGTGAATGTCTGGCATCTGGTAGGATGCCCTATCCCCAACTAGAACAAAATGATGGGAGAAAAAATTAGTGCACTTTAGTCAACCTGTAACCTATGCAGTAAAGAGTGGCAATCTGTACCAGAGCAACATGGAGACGAGACATCAATATTGGTGCTCATAAGTCTGATAGAAGGTGCATTGAGCAGGAACAATTTTTAAAAGCCGTTATAAAAGCAATTTTCGAAATGATAAATGAAACGGTTATGATTCGCCGTGATTGGGTCGGTAAGGCCTGTGCCTGAGTAAAGGAAGTCTTACAAGCCACAGTTGTAAGCATCTCAAAAAAGAACTTGTAAATTATCCCCTTTCAATGCAATATTTTTTTTTTTTTTTTTTTACTGATCGTTCAACACCTATAAAGGCCCAAAGGCCACTTGAGGATAAGAGTAAAATAGAGCTCCAGTTGAACAGTGATCGCCATCACGAAACGATCAGAACCAATGGGCAACAGGCAGAAGTCTACTGAAGAGGAATTGATTATCCAAGAGAACAGCTCAACAAGTATTTGTTTACATAAGACTTGACGTTAACCATATTGTAATCAGTTGGGAAGCAGACTTATGGTATCTTGTTTTAAAAAAGTGATCTTTTAGGAAAGAAACTTATGCAGTAACGAGTGTCAATCTGTGTAAGGTTTGCAATGGCATATATGAATGCATAAGCAACAACTTTCATGAGTTGCAACGGGTTAAGGTTAGGCCAGGTTTTTTTGTTGTTGTTTGTTTTCGTTTTTTTCTCTCCAAACAAGGCCTATTGTCTCTTAGGCATAAGGGGCTACTATTTGGGATCGTGTCTAACAATGGACTGTGGGGAGTTGAGCAGCAAGATATCTATTCACATTATATTTAAACTTTTGCAGATTACAACCAAGGAAGCAAGAAACAGGGAGAGAATTCCAAAGTCTAACAGACCAAGGAAAAAACTGTTAGAGTAGAAGGCTTATTAGCATTTAGGTACCTACACAGTGAAGGGGTTGGATTTTACCTCCTGCCGGGTTATGTACATCAAGAGGAAACAATATGAGTTTGTCAAAGCACATTCCATTAAAGTACTTGTGAAATAGGCACAGAGATGCAACATTGTGACAATGGCACAGAGTTTGGAGCTTGGCTGATAACCTAAGACTTTTTTTTTCAATTCTGTCTAAGAGGGAGAAAGTAGTGGTAGATGCACCAGCCCAGATGTAGCAACAATATTCCATGTAGGGGTGAATTGTGGCTTTGTAAAAATATAAGATACTTTCTAGTGTGAGTAATTGCTTGCTTTGAAGCAAACTTGGAAATATCTATTTGTTCTAATTCATGTTGCCCATGAATGTTAAGTGTTGTGGGGTACAAATCACCCCTATTTGAGAACTAAGTGGAATCAACTAGTCATATGAATACCACTAGAGACTAAATGGAAACATTCATACCATGTTTAATCGCATGCTACGAACACGTTCCTCTTATACCACTTTAAGTGGCTCCTGCATTCTTTATGATAAATTCATATTATATTTTATACACTTTACACTACTTGTGGTTTCTTTCATTTGTAACCCCTAGCACGGGTCTACAACATTAAGCCAAGGAGTTTGAAGGATGAGCTCTCGAGTAGATATCATTTGTCATAGCAATAAGTAGTTGAGAAGGATTTTTGTAGTTATTAAAGGAAAGAAGGTTAGTTTTAGTAGCATTAAAGGTTACCATTCACTTATGGACCCATTCCACTACAGACTGAAGGTCGTTTTCTTGGGTTTCTGCCATTGCGTTGGATATTAGTATATCCTACCCAAAGCCGGCCAGAAGCTTCCTTGGCCAAATCATGGTGAGACGACAACAATTATGGATCAAAGTAATTACTGAGAATGCAGTTAGGAGATTCGGAGTTCTAATCCCGTCGCAGTTACTACCTGATGAAGGCCAAAGGAATAGTTGGCCAAAACATCGAGAAACAACTAATAAAGATGAGGATAATAGTCCGCAATAAATAAATTAGGAAAAAGTGAGTTAGAGTTATTCTTTCTCTTGGTCTCCTTTGCAACGACTGCATACAACGTGTGGGTCCCATGTGTAACGTTACACATTGACTGATGAATGGGAGTCAAATTTGTTATCTTAAATCCTATTGGTTCGGTTTGCAGTGAAACCGAAGGTACTAATGGATGAGCAAAATAATATCCACTGAATAAAAATACATATGCTCTTGACAAGTAATTCAGCACCCTTGTTATCTATATATCTATAAAAGTGAAATTGTCTGTGTGCATGTGTCTGTGTACATGTCCCTACCAAAGAAATCTGTCAATTTTCGGTTTAGAGACTCGTGATTTGACCTGAGAAGTATTGAGATTTGGAAAAATCTTTTTAATCAGTTTTCGACCAGAAATTTGGCCGTCAAGGGGTCAAAGTTCAACGATTTGACCTTTGTAAACTCTACCAAACTCATCGCCAAAGTTAAAAAAATTGGACCTTTGTGGTCTCTAGCAAACTATTCAGCCAATTTTGGGTCTAAACATTTGAAAGTTTACATAAAGGGTATTCAGACACGCAGCAAGCTTTCTAATCAGTTTTGGGGCAAAAATTTGGCTGTCAAGAGGTCAAAGTTGAAATAGTTGGCCTTTGCAGACCCTACCAAACTCCTCTGCCAATTTTGGGTCTAAAGACTTGAAATTTTAGATGTAGGTTACCTGGACAGAAGTCAAACTTTTTAATATATATATATATAAAGTTATGAACAGGACATAGGGCCCGAGCAAAGTCGGGCTGAATTGCTAATTCCTTCTATAACACTGAATCACACACATAGTCCGTAACTCTATCCATTGAGCCACTAGCAACTTGATAGTTGTTGGTTCAGTCCTAGGCTTGGGATGGGTGTCAGTTTACCCACATTGAAGAGCTAAGATACAGCGATACAGTCTGTCTGTGGATTACTATTATATATATATATACGAGCAGGAAAACCCAATGTTGCCCAGGGTTGAATCAGGATCAAAGAATATTTCATACTTCCAGCACTTTTATTGTCATCAAATCATCAAAATCACCCATTTTTCAATCCAATCAATTTATTTCCTGTTTTAGTTAGGGACACACTGCAGTACACTAGGAGGAAGTTTCATATGCCTTCCCACATTGACGTGGTCCACAATACATTGTAGATTAGATTGCATTGTAGAGAGCGTACAATTGATTTTATATAATTATTTATACAATGGCTTGAATTAAAGTTTAAAATGCAACAGTCAAGTATCATGCTTCAATTGTGCTCTAAACGGAAACATTCATTTCAAACGCACCCATATAACAAAGAACCTTCTGTTGATCTTATATGGCAGGCCGTTCTGCTTATGCAGTGATAAAACTTCTCAAATGCACTTTTGATGTTAGGCTGTATAAAGGTGTTGATTTTGGTCAAAATCAGACTGTTCCTTCTTTAATTGGATATTTTACATTATCAATTATCAAAGACATTTCGATAGAAAACTAATCTAAGAACACTTCCAGAAACAAAGTAATTTGTGCGAAATTTCAAAAAAAATCTTGGCATCCACAGGGAACACACTCACACACACAAAGTGGTTTCTATAATATAAATCTCACCTGTCTGTTTAAATGTATGTATGTCTGCCTAAAACTTTCGATAGAGGCAACGGATTTTCAAAAGATTGGTATCATTTTGAAGCTCGACCCTTCAGACGATAAATATTAAAAAAAATTGGCCAAAAACATAAATCTTTCGCCCTCAACTGGGCACTTTTCTACAGGGAGTGGTTGCTTTTTTTGCCGATATTTTCGAAAGTCATCCCCTCTTTTTTATTGTCTAGCCTTAATTTAAACCCACGTCACTTTCAGTTTGGCAATGGATGCAACAGCAAACATGTCACATTTTTTTCATATTCTTTTCCTCCTTTGCGGTACAAGTTCGAGCGTGCCTGCCTACTACCACTTTTTTTTTTCTCAACACACATCTCCAAACACCCAGGCAACACCGGGCACCCAGGCTAGTTTATATATAGGTAGAGGTATATTGTGGCATGATATAAAAATATGGGACAAAATAAACACTTGACGGGACAATTGTTAAAAGAATTACTTGAGGAAAGTAGTCAAGATAAGAAGATGCTTGGTCATCAAGTAAAAAATCCAACGATAACTTGTCTAGTTGTATGTTCAGAATAAAAGATGGTGCTTGTGTAGATTGGTGATTTTTAAAACCAACGCACTTTAGGTGAAAACATTACGTACTCATGTGTAATGTTGAAATTTGTATAAATTCTAAAAATTACAAAGTAGAAAAATAATTACAACTAAAATAAAATTTATCGAATAATCAAGTTTTATTGTATGTTTTAATGTGGAAGAGTTGTGCGACCAATTCAGTATGACAAACAAGGGAGATAACTCGATTTAAATTGACTTGTCCACCATTTTTAAACAAAAAAATCTCATAACATAATTGCGGGTATTTTTTTGTTAAAAAATACATCTAGTACATTTTCTACTGAACCATTTCATATTAATTTCGACATAACACGCAAGTACATAAAAATGTTTTCACCTGAAATGTTTTGGTTTAAAAGGTCACCAATATACACAAGCACCTAAAAAGATTTTTTACCGAATCCCAATCGAAAATGTTAGAAGTTACAAGGTACGTGATATACTATGCTTAAAAGAAAGGGACGAATAAAAAAATTAAAAATTAAAAAAGACTCTAATTTGGTTAATGAGAAAGAAAACAATACCCTGCACCTCAAAAAAAAGATGGAAGGGAGACAACTCTGAACTTACTTATATCTACGCATTGCGTACCTTTGTGTTCTGAAATATTTTAGATAAAGATTGATGAATATTTTTTTTATTTTTATTCATTCACCACAAACTTGTTGCATAACCATGAAACGTAAGGGGCTACTGTGAATTAGAATGCCCATGTAGGTATGGTCCCTAAGCAGGAAGTCGAGCAGCAAGATATCTGTTTACATTACATTTAAATTTCTGCATGTTAGTACAACCATAGAAGCAGAGAAATAGGATTTTGTTGCTTGTCGGGGGGGGGGGTATGTTCAAGGGGTACCAGTGCCGCAAGTTCATTGATCCTGACAGGCATTATTTGAAAATTAAAATTGAAAAAAGAAATATTAACAGTAAATTCTATAGGTTGATGTAGAAGACGCCATTCAAATTTTTACAAAGCATCAAGATTTTATCTGGATTGACATTTTTCTCTGGTTTATATCCCACTTTTTGACAAATTTGATGAAATTCAATTGAGTAGTTTTTGAATGATCCTATTAACTACAGACAAGCATACAAATAACAAAGAAAAACCTTTGGCCTTTACCACTTGGCAAAGGTTAACATGTTTATTGTTTTAAATATACATTTAGTTTAATTCATGGCTATCGCTATAACAGACTAAGGGATTTATTTAACATTTGGAATCTATGACTGGAGGCAAATTTTTCAGTTATTTAGTAGAAATCTTTTTAACTGTTTCACTGATTTCTCTGAGAAATTTTCATACTGAACAGATTATAACAATGACTATGATTACATAGAAATTCTTGGAGGCGGGGGGGGGGGATTGAAAAAAAAAAAAAAAAAAAAACATTGAAATAAAAAAAATCTCTCATTGAAATATGCATTTGTTTATTCAAAGTTACCTGTCTCTTCATGTATAGGAATTTATGAGTTATTGTCAAATTTATCAATAAAGCCAATTTTGATTATACATTAAACTAATCTCACGAGAGAATTTTGCCTACATCAATTATCTTAGAAAATACACTTTACCTCCAGTAAAAGACATCAGTGCCCAATCATCTAGCCTGTTATAAAAATAGTTATGATGTAACTGGATCAATCCCCCCCAAAATTTTAAGCTCCTTCAAAAATTACAAAAAATTTCAACTTTTCATTGTGAATGAAAAATAAAACAAATTTTTTTACATCATTTACATATCGCAGACTTTATACTGCCATATTTACAAACTTTCATCGACTGTCCTCACCTGTCTTCCTGAGGTGCAATTTTTCAGTCAGACATAAATGAATCACTTCCTCATGAAGAGTTATTGTTTCAATTTAAATTCAGATTATTTAGGTTACTATTCTCATCTTGGTTGTTTAGTATGCAGTGTTTCAACCAATATAATCTCCAACCTTCTTAAAGTGCATCTTTTTGAACATGAGAATTTGTACGAAATTTCAAACAGAATCTTGTATTTAATCCATAGATTTTCATCTTGTGAAAAATCAACTTGAAACAGAATCAAACAAAAGATCTTAAACACAAAGAGTTCAATATATTTTTCAGGTACAATTTTATAATAATAAAGATGGCTAAACAGTTTAAAATGTTAAAGACATTTACTGTTAACTATAAATAAATATGTACATCAATAACATAAAAAAATCATTATTTTTTCTTAACTATCTCTCTCTCTCTATATATATATATATTATATAACACAAAAAATCAACTTCATTGGATTCAGAACAGAACTGAATCAAGACAATAAATCTTACACGAAAAGTGTTCAATATCCTTTTAGACAGAGCTTTATAACAATAATAAATGATAAAAATAATCAAGTGTTTGGACAAGCCTCTTTTAATCAGTTATTATTGTTTATATGAAAATGGCACTAATCCTATGCAGGTTTAACCAGCTTCCTTCACAGGAAGAAGTTCCATTGGAGTATAAAATTCACAAGCGATACCCAGCCGCATGTATATCCCCGTTAGGGAAAATGACGTTAGGTTTTTGCAACTCTTGCAGGGAAGTGTCAACAACGGTTGTTTTTCCAAGTTTTTTTTTATATGCTTTAATAAGACAAAACACATGCCAAAATATATACTATAGTTCTGGGATTGACTTATGTTTGAAAAAAAATTCTGTTTTGTTTTAATTAGTTGTAAGACATAATTAGCTGAACAAATTACCCTTCTTTCAGCTTTATATATATATATATATATATATATATATATATATATATATCCTCCTCTTGCTCTGATTCAACCACACATCATTATTTTTAATGTCTTTGAACGCTTAGAGAAAGAGTGACCTTTTTTCCGGCTAATTAGCAAAACCACAGGTCACTTCATTTGTATATTATCCATATTGATAATATGCAAGTGAAGAAACTTATTGGTTTTAGTCATGTAAGAAGAATGTCTTGAAAAAATATGTTCCAGTTTACAAATATTCAAATGAAATCAAAGAAGAATAAATAATGATAATAGTCGTGACCCAACGGATCACAGATACATTTAGTATATGTTATAAATAGTGGGTGCAAATATTTTTGTAGTAAAAAGTGTTTGATATATTTTTAGAGCAGCAGCAACAACAACAAGGAAGGAAAAAAAGGAAGATGAAAAAAGATCACTGATTAATGCCAACAAGCTATCAATGGTAAATGGTTGTTGTGATAATGCAAAATTATTTGCAACAAAAAGAGGTGGAAAGTAATGGAAATCTGAAGAGAATTATTGTCACTCAGACCCCAGGGAACACCACTGATTATTGTTAGTGAGCAATCACTGATGTTGACCAGTGGGATGTATATATTTGAAAGTGGATGAAAACTCTTTGCTATTGCTCGATTTTAGAATTGGAATCACTAATTGTATTGGAATCGTCCTATCACTAGTCAATAATCTTCTGCTAAAAGAAAGTGAACAAAACTATCAGAGGATGTAAAAGATGGAACATTATTTTTAAACTTTGTCTTAAAAGGAAGAAATAAAAAGCTACGGAAACGCAAATATCATTTCAGTCATGATTTCAAGTCGATCACCTTATCCAGACACTAAACTTAACTTTGAGTGGTTTAGTGTTCTGTCGCGGATGCAGGATCACGCAACAACAATTCATATTAGAAAAATTGCAATGTCTAAAAGGATCAGATGTATGTTCAGCACCCCAATTATATTAGCAGCTTAAATGAACAAGTTTTGCACAACTCCTTTTTTAACAGCTATAACACACACACACACATATATATATATGTATGTATGTATAAATATATATATATATATATATAACGATTAGATCACTGTCTGTCTGGCGTAAATGAACAATTAAAATTAAGATGTTTAAAATTCAACGTTATTTCAAGCGGTTAATGGTAGCCGAATGGATTAGGTCTCCGCTAATCGAGCCAGAAATGTCTCGTGATACGGGGTTCGAATCGTTCGACTGGTAGTAATCGTGACACCCTGCACTGAAGATTCCCGAAAGGATGAAACACTAGTGTCTGTAGGTATTTAATTATTATAGTAAAAAATAATTAAATATATATATATACAGTGATGATCATATTTATTGGCACGGTAAAATAAAAGTTAAATTTTGTCTAATAAATTCTAAAAAAGGGATTAAATTAAAGAAAATAACAAAGTATATTATGTATTTTTAACTGGCCTTTCCGATGCAGCAATCGGATTTTAGAAAAAATAAATAACAAAGGAACAACAAACATAATTGCAAAAAACCCTTGTTCAAAATTATTGGCACGGCTTTGTTTTTCTTTTAGTATCAGTATAATATCAATCAATTTCCGGTTTACGTGCTTTCTGAACTTTTTTATAGCCATATTATGCTTGTTTAACGCTAATTCAGTGAATAATTTTTTTCAGATAATTTTTAGATAGCGATTTATTTAAACTATTATAAGTGACTAAATTATAATTTTCAATCGCCATGGTTAAAACTAAGGAACACAGCGAAGACGTCAGGAAGCTTGTTGTAGCATGCCATACTAATGGGGAGGGCTATGATAAGATTTCAAAGAAGCTAAACCTTCCCAAATCCACTGTTAGAGCCATGATAAACGAGTTCAAATCGCAAGGCCACGTTATGAGTTTAGAGGGTAGAGGGAGAAAAAGGATTCTTTCCCCAAGAGATGAACGGAAAATTGTTCGACAAGTAAAACAAAACCCAAGGATCTCTGTTGGGGAGATTGTTGATGAACAGAGCACCTCTGGAGTGAATGTATCTCGACATACAGTTGGTAGAGTTTTGAAGAGAGCTGGTTTAAAAGCATGTCGTCCGAGAAAGACTCCCTTATTGAAGCCTATGCACCTGAAAGCAAGGCTAGCCTTTGCAAAACGTCATATTGATAAAGATGTTGCATTCTGGAAACGTGTTCTATGGACTGACGAAACGAAAATAGAGTTATTTGGCCATAATAAAGTGTCTTATATTTACAGAAAATCTGGCGAAGCTTTCCTGCCTAAGAACACCATACCCACAGTGAAGCACGGTGGAGGCAGTTTGATGTTTTGGGGATCCTTTGCTGCCTCTGGACCAGGGCGACTTGTTAAGGTCACAGGTAGCATAAAAAAGGAAGATTATGTTAAAATATTGGATGAAAACCTGAAAGACTCTGCTAAAGAGCTCTCACTTGGTCGTCGTTGGTGGTTCATGCAAGATAATGACCCAAAGCATTCGGCTAAACTGACTAAGAAATGGCTTGAGGACAATCATATTAATGTTTTGGAGTGGCCATCACAAAGCCCAGACCTTAATCCAATTGAAAATTTATGGAGAACATTAAAATTGAGGGTAATGCAAAGGAAGCCTAAGAATCTTATTCAATTGGAGGATTATTGTCAGGAAGAGTGGGCTAAAATTACTACTGAAGAGTGCAACAACTTGGTTGTAAACTATGAAAAGCGACTGAGGAAGGTAATCAAGGCCAAAGGCTATACAATTGATTATTAAATAAATCGTGCCAATAATTTTGAACAAGGGTTTTTTGCAATTATGTTTGTTGTTCCTTTGTTATTTATTTTTTCTAAAATCCGATTGCTGCATCGGAAAGGCCAGTTAAAAATACATAATATACTTTGTTATTTTCTTTAATTTAATCCCTTTTTTAGAATTTATTAGACAAAATTTAACTTTTATTTTACCGTGCCAATAAATATGATCATCACTGTATATATATATATAAAGCAAGGTTGTATGTATATGTGTTGCAGCATTACTGTTAGTTGATCTAAGAATCAAACTAAGCATATATTTGGAATTAACATCTTCAGTGATGGTGATACGTGGTTAACAACACAGAGTGGCAACCTGTGGGTGCCAAATTTGAATTCGATTCGTTCGGTGTGCGCCAAGTTTGAATTCGATTCGTTCGGTGTGCGCCAAGTTCGAATTCGATTCGTTCGGTGTGCGCCAAGTTCGAATTCGATTCGTTCGGTGTGTGCCAAGTTCGAATTCGATTCGTTCGGTGTGCGCCAAGTTCGAATTCGATTCGTTCGGTGTGCGCCAAGTTCGAATTCGATTCGTTCGGTGTGCGCCAAGTTCGAATTCGATTCGTTCGGTGTGCGCCAAGTTCGAATTCGATTCGTTCGGTGTGCGCCAAGTTCGAATTCGATTCATTCGGTGTACGCCAAGTTCGAATTCGATTCGTTCGGTGTACGCCAAGTTCGAATTCGATTTGTTCTGTGTGCGCCAAGTTCAAATTCATTTCTTAGAAATGTTGGCAACCTTCATGTGGTTTCTCCCATAAGTATCAAATGTCTTTCTAGCAAAACAGTTTAAGATATTAATGATATGAATTCCAACAACAATCTGATTTCATACAAAATGGATGATGCTCAACAACTACAACTGATTTCCTTATCGATGTTACAAGTTCTTGAACTTTTAAAACCCATTATTCAAAATTAAAAGCATGTAAAAAAAAAATATTCCTATATTTTTAGCTTTTAAAAAAAGCATGTAAAAATACAAACATTCCTATATTTTTAGCTTTTCTTTTTCAAGCCAAAAACTAAAATAATCTGAACCTTTACACGGCTAGTTAGAAAAATAAAAAAATAAATCAAGATCGTATTTTAGTCAAATCATCTTATTTGACATCTTTTTTTTTTATTACTGGAAATTTTGTTCATGTTTCTTTGTTTATTTAAAATCATCAAACTATTTGAGATTGATGCAGAGCGATCCCTTGGAGTACTGCTGCCACATCTGGGTAGGAGCTGCTTAAAATACCTATCCTGCCTTGACAGAGTACAAAATAGACTTCGTGGCTTAGTGGGGGATTCCCTTTTCTCTTCTCTGCAACCTCTCTCCCACAGAAGAGACATTGCGAGCCTGTCTTTGTTTCATTGTTATTTCCATGGCAAGTGCTCGTCTGAGCTCCAAATCTCTGATCCCCCTCGCCAATCTTTCACGATAAACACCCGTCTAGCTGAAACCACTGTCAATAATTTTCCCCACTCTTTATCTGTGCCTAAATCAAAACGTAGATTCCATGAACAAAGCTTCTTTCTTAAAAGTGCACCTGTGGAACTCTCTTCAGTTTGCCTGTTTCCCACTTGACTACAACTTGGATGTCTTCAAGTCCAACATAAACAAATTCCTGATGAACCGCCCCCCCCCTTAAGTAAGACACTTTATCAAATCTCGAATACTAACGATTACTACGACACTATCCCATTGATTACTGTGCACACAATAACCCTTATCCCAGAGTGGCTTCCAGGCCTTGATAAATGGTGTCCTTCATGTAAAAAAATAAATAAATAAAGAAATAAATAAAATAGGTTAAAAAAGATAAAAGATTTTCGTTTCTTCTGTAGTCATTTAGATGAAGCACTCACCCTCAGCTCATTTTTATGCCATCTTTCAAGGTTCAACTTTTTCTAAACCCATAGCTTTTCAGCTACTCCTTCCAATATCAATCATCATCATAAACCTAAATAATTTTGTAAATTATTTTGTTGTGATTTAAAGTGAAGTTTTCTTTTTCATTTGAACTGACATGCGGAAGTTTTGAGAAACCCACCACTGACAGGTGTTTTCGCTAATTTATTACATAAAGATAGAACTATATAAGCATAGATGTATGCCTATGCATGAATTCATTAAATGATTATTATGAATTTTGGAATGCGGTTGTTAGGTATAACGGGTCATATTGTAAGATATATTTAATTTAGTTTCATGCAAAGCTGGCAAAAAGGGGTGGAAGCCCTTCATGAAAATTCAGATAAAACTGATTTTTATGAAATTATAACAATAGTTATTAGACACCAATTAATAAATATTCAACAATTTTCAGTTTCTTTTGAATATTTTAAAGGGTGTATTGAGGGCATAATATGAGTAATATTTTCAAGTTGATAATTCAAATATTTCTGATTTGCTTTGAATTGGATCCATAGGCATCAGACAGCAATTAAATAAGATTCCTTGAAATTCGATTTTCTTTTTAAATCAGTTAAGCTTAAATTATAGACATTTTCTAGAAATAAAATTATTTAACGGGTTTTGACCAAAATTGAAATAAGGACTCAAGAAATAAGGTTTAGAATAATTTTATTTAGATTTTAATCTTCATTAAGGAGACACAAAAGTGGTGCAAACTTTAGAGAATTACTCATCCTGGGACAGATAGTTTTTTCTTGTATATTTATATTTCTTAAAAATAATATTGTTTCAACTAATTAAAACAATTATTTTTTAAACAAATTTATTAAAAGTAACACAGAATAACGAGTAATATTTTTCATTAAGAAAAATACACTTTTCAAAATCAATAATTTTTTTCTTAAAATTAACCCAACATGATTAGTATATTTACCAATAGGAAATAAATTTATTAGGGGGGGGGGGATAAAAAGTGTATGCTTTGTTGATTTATTAATTGACAAATTAATAGAGTTAATAGGGATATGAGGTGTCAATGGGGAAAATGCGGAAATCGAGATGAATTTCCCAATCCAAGAACTAACACCCTAATTCATTTGATTTTCTTTTTTGTTTTCATACACTGACATTTACAAGACATTTTTGAACAAAGACAATTATTTGTACAACATAAGGAGAAGGTTGGCTGACAAAACTTTTGTTTAGTCAATCAACTTCTTTTTCAACCAAATTCCCATCATTACAAATGACACCATTGCCAAAAAATCTTAAAAGCCACAGCGCCCCAAAAAACAATCTGTACTGATTGCATTCAAGCAGTTTTCTGCCACATCCAGGGTAGACCATGATTTTGACAATAGATAAAACTCAACAAAACTAACAATATATCACACGCTGATAGATACACAATAACATTGCGAGATTTGGCCTTTGCACAAAAACTTTCACAAAGTTTTTGTGCAAAGGCATCAACCACTCTGACCAATCCTAAATTGTACCATTAATGCAAGATACAACAGCATCGGCATCACGGTGACTCTTCTTAAAAAGAGATTTCGCTGGTGACAGAGTCTTCAACAATCTGTGGAGAAATTCATTTTCAAGTTGGTGACACCCAATTACACTCGCTGACTGAAGAAAGTGCAAAAGTGGCCAACTGAAGATACGGATAAAAACGGTGAACACAGACATGCCTCCCCCACCTGCACACACACTTTTTTTATATTTGGTACTGAAACCAGGAATGGCTGGAATATGCTGGAGACTTAGCTGTTAATTGTTGCAGGTGGATCGCCTTGACGCAGTGAACTTATTTCGTGCCAACTTAATTCACTCTGAGTTAATGCCAGGACAAGTACGAATATAAATTTGTACAATGTATATGCAATCTCCCCCTAAAAATCGGGGATAAACTGTGGGTAAGTTAATTCGTACTAATGCCATATTATTGAGATGGCACAAAAAAAAAGTTACAAGTAATCCTATGTATTATTTCCATTTTTATCAGTATTATTACTTATTTTTAATCATTATCATTGCTCTTATTATCATCATAATTATCATTGTTCCTAATATTATTCAGACTAATATTATCATTACAATTATCATCATTATTATTACTCATTATTTTTAATATTATCATTATCATTATCATTATTCCTAGTATTTTTATTCAGACTACTGTTCTCATTTCGGATGTTATTCCAACCTCCGACTTTCTTCAGTTGTGTCTTTCTGAATTCAGAAATCTTTATGTTGAACTCATGAATATATACAAAATTACAAATTGAAACTTTCATTTAATAAACAAGGTAGATTGTTCTTATCCCATCAGCTATGACCAGGTAAATGTTTTAAGTAATTCATAATTGTCTTGCATCGATTGAGGATTGAACTTTTAACCTCCAGGTTTTTGCAGACAATTTCCGACCAGGTAGAAGTCATAAGTAATTTGTACTTGTATTCTTAGAATACAGTTACACAACAAGACCAAGATCTCTCGCCATTGATTAAATAAAAGGCTCCATTTAAAATTTCATACAGATTTCAAAGTTCAACATAATTCATTAAAGAAGGTCGGAGGTTAAATTGATTGAACCATTTGAGAATAACATCTAAAATGAGAAACGCAAAATACAAATTTATCGATCATCATCTAAAAAAAAATAAATTATTTATTCATTATTTGTAGTAGAAAAGCTTTGATATTTTAGCGGAAAATTTTTATGAAATCAATTTGAAATTTTTTTTGGGGGGAGGGCTAATTTTTTTTTTATATGTATGATTTCAGCGATGTCACATATAGTGTTGTGCTAAATACATTCTTTTCAGCTGCTAATATAAATATGGTGCTGAGAATACAGTTGGCCGACCTAAAGAATCTGATTCGCTTGTAATGTAGAAAGCATTGGTAAGTTTATAATTAACAAGGATAAAAACTGAGTTAAAATGATGTATTTGTACATATGGATAGGTTTTGCCAGCGTCTTACTCGTCACCTAAAAAGTGAACGAAAAGAAACAAATCTTTGGAATGAATCATTGTCTTATTTAATTAAAAACAAAGTTCATAGGGTGGAGGTCGTGTCGGAATTTTCCCCAGAGTAAACTTTTGTGCTTGATACTGTTCCAGTTCTGCAGGCGTGAGATTTTCAAGGGGCGTATACATTGTTGGGGTGATTTCAGAAGCAGACGGTGTCGGCTGACCAAAGACGGAGCCCCCAGCAGCAGGTGCAGCACCAAACACGCTACTTCCACCAGAGGCCGACATTCCAGATCCAAAAACTGACTGTTGGGCAAAACCAGTAGCAGGAGCGGCAGGTTTACCAAAGAGACCAGTGGCCGGAGAAGTTCCAGTGGTGATAGGTGGAGTTCCAAAGACAGAAGTACCACCACCAAATGCATTACCCTGAGGCGTATTGGTTAAGCCTTGGTTGCCAAATACATTACCAGTAGATGCCATCTGGTTCAGCGGTTGTGGCGTGATTCCTTGGTTTGTTGTGTTACCAAACACACTTGATATGCACGAACCCATTTGTCCTCCAAAAGCAGCATTACTGCCACCACCACCACCACCACTATTTCCAAAAACACTTGTCCCTGATGACTGAGCTGGACTTGAATGGCCAAATGCACTGCCAGTAGGCGTGCCCCCAAAAGCGTTGTTCTGGCCTGTGAATGGATTTGCTGCTGGTTCAGACTTGCCAAATAAATTGGTCGAAGTGTTTGCAAAGACTTTTGAAGAATCTCCACCAAAACCGCCACCTTGTCCGAGTGCATTTGAAGATCCGAAAGCCGAAGCTGAAAAAAAAAAAAGAGAAGAACGGATCGAGTGTGACATTTAGAAGTCATGGACATTTTAATGACGATTATAAAATTACAAAATAAAAAATAATAATAATAAATATATATACTAGCATTTAAGCCCAGCATTGCCTGGGTGTTTGGAGGTGTATGTTGAGCAAAAAAAAACAAAATAAAAAAAAAAAATGAATTTTTTTTAACTTTGACCCCTTAATATTTATTGTTTTGGGCTCAAATGAAGTTATTAAGTTAGATCCATATCCAAGGAACCTATATCTAAAATTTCAAGTGTTTAGACCCAAAATTGGAGGAGGAGTTTGGTAGAGTTCTCAAAGGTCAAAACGTTAAACCCCTTAACAGCCAAATTTCTGGCCTAAAACAGATTACAAAGATTTCCCAAATCTCAGTATCCTGTATATCAAATTTCAGGTCTGTAGACTGAAAATTGACAGAGTTATTGCATAGGGAAATGTACACACAGACACTTTCACTTTTATATATATAATACACTAGCATTTCAGCCCGGCGTTGCCCAGCTGTTTGGTGGTGTACGTTGAGCAAAAAAAAAAAAAAAAAAGAAATATAGCAGTCAATTGTTTTTTAACTTTGACCCCTATTATGACCCCTTAACTTTCATTGTTTTGGGCTCTAAAGTTAGATCCATGTCCAAGGAACCTATATCTAAAATTTCAAGTGTTTAGACCCAAAATTGGCGGAGGAGTTTGGTAGAGTACTCAAAAGTCAAATCATTGAACTTTAACCCCTTAACAGCCAAATTTCTGGCCGAAAACCGATCACAAAGATTTTCCCAAATCTCAGTACCCTGTATATCAAATTTCGAGTCTGTAGACTTTAAATTGACAGAGTTATTGCATAGGGAAATGTACACACACACAGACACGTTCACTTTTATAGATATATAGATTAAACAAAAATATATACGTATACATAAATATATATGGAAACAATTTTGTGTTTACTGTAAACATTTTATGCAAATATTATGCAAATATAAATTATGTAGAATATCTGCATGAATATAATTACACGTAATAGTTAACTAAAGATGATCATCCCATAAGAAAATCGCAAAAAACTATTAGCGAATTAATTAAAATGAATGTTTAAAAGAATATGCAAATTAGCTAGATCTTTTGCTAGTGCAATTCCACAACCCATATATAAGAAAATTGTATTTTCTTTTTAAATAAATAGAAAAGAGGGTTTTAATATGAATATCAATATACACAAAAGAAAAACGAATTTATAGGAGTGTATGTATATATATATATATATATATATTCAACCATTCATAAACTACATTTCACAACATCCCAATGAATGGAATGACGATTATACTTATGGGCATTAAAGGTGAACGAATAAAAGATATATCTGCCTTACTTAAAAAAATGCTAGTTTTATTTTTGGTGTCTTTAAAACCCCAGCCACGCTTTTTGCTGATGAGGAGACTTTGATTTATAAAATCAAATGATGAATTTATTGTCCTAGACGTATTGTCTGTCTCAATAAAAACATTGCTTCCGAAACGATAGTACAATTTATTGATTTTATTTGTTCTTCCTTTTGAAATCGATTTTTAATTTTTCATTTTAATTATAAATTATCAATCATTTTACTCAATATATATATTATTCTTTTTTATTTTGTAATATATATATATATATATATATATTATTCTTTTTTATTTTGTAATATATATATATATATTATTCTTTTTTATTTTGTAATATATATATATATATTATTCTTTTTTATTTTGTAATATATATATATATATATATATATTATTCTTTTTTATTTTGTAATATATATATATATATATATATATTCTTTTTTATTTTGTAATATATATATATATATATATATATATTCTTTTTTATTTTGTAATATATATATATATATATATATTCTTTTTTATTTTGTAATATATATATATATATATATATTCTTTTTTATTTTGTAATATATATATATATATATATTCTTTTTTATTTTGTAATATATATATATATATATGTTCTTTTTTATTTTGTAATATATATATATATATATATATTCTTTTTTATTTTGTAATATATATATATATATATTCTTTTTTATTTTGTAATATATATATATATATTATTCTTTTTTATTTTGTAATATATATATATATTATTCTTTTTTATTTTGTAATATATATATATATATTATTCTTTTTTATTTTGTAATATATATATATATTATTCTTTTTTATTTTGTAATATATATATATATTATTCTTTTTTATTTTGTAATATATATATATATATATATATATATATATATTATTCTTTTTTATTTTGTAATATATATATATATATATATTATTCTTTTTATTTTGTAATATATATATATATATATATATTATTCTTTTTTATTTTGTAATATATATATATATTATTCTTTTTTATTTTGTAATATATATATATATATATATATATATATTATTCTTTTTTATTTTGTAATATATATATATATATTATTCTTTTTTATTTTGTAATATATATATTATTCTTTTTTATTTTGTAATATATATATATATATTATTCTTTTTTATTTTGTAATATATATATTATTCTTTTTTATTTTGTAATATATATATTATTCTTTTTTATTTTGTAATATATATATATATATATATATTATTCTTTTTTATTTTGTAATATATATATATATTATTCTTTTTTATTTTGTAATATATATATATATATATATATATATATATATATATTAAATATATATACAGTGGGTGCAATAAATATCCAATACAAAGCAAAAAGTTAATTAATTTTTATTACACAAAAACAAAAATAACAAAATGCTATTCTCATGTATTTTTGTATGATAAATACAAATCTTGTATCAAAAATCATATATAAGTAAGCATTCACTAGATAATTACATAAATGTCATATCTAAGGTTCAAAAAGTATCCAACACACACATAAAAAAAAGTATTAGTTTTTAGTAATATAGCCTTTACTCATCATAACAGTTTCCAAACGTTTGGGATACTTACTTACAAGATTGTTACAAATGTTAACTGGAATTTTATCCAACTCTTCTTAGCAAATTCGTTTAAGTTGTGTCAGATTCCTTAAATCTCTCTTTTGTACAATCTTTTGTAGATCTCTCTTTTGTACAGTCAACTACAACTTTTGGCACAGATTTTCAATTAAGTTGAGTCAGGTGATTAACTTGGTCATCCTAATACCTCTATTTACTTCTCCTGAAATCATGTAATAGTTGTTGCTCTAGTTGGGATATCCAACCATTACACAAAAACAAAGCAATAATAAAGTGCTATTCGAATGTATTTTGTATGATAAATACAAATCTCGTATCAAAAATCATATATAATCACACATTCACTAGATATCTAAGGTTAAAAAGTATCTAACACAAAGAAAAATAGTTTTAATTAGTCAAATATTTGTCATGTGTTGGTTCAGAGAGTTATGTTTATCTAGATAACACTTGACAGCATATTATTTATTTTGGTCAATTTAGTCACACTTTATACAATGTCTAAAACTGGAGAATTGCTGGAAAAGACAAGAAAATCAATTATTCAGCTGCACATTGATGGTGCAGGATATAGAAAAATTTCAACAATGTGGAATGCCCCAATTTTGACTGTTAGTGACATGATTCGTAGATGGAAGTTCTACCAGTGAACTTCAAATCTGCCACGTTCAAGGTGTCCTAAAATTTCTAATCATATGGTCGTGAAGTGAAGAAGGATCCACGAATAACTCGTTCTAAACTCCAGAAAACATTAGAAGTATCTGGGACACATGTATGCAAGAATACAATTGAGGCAGTGCTTCGAAAGAATGGATTCCAATTGTGGAAACCAAGAAAAACTCCTTTTGTTAAAGCCAATTCATATCAAGAATCGTCTGAAATTTGCCCAAACCATTTGGAGAAACTTTCAAGTTTTCGGGATAAAATATTTTGGTTAGATGGAACGAAAATTGAGTTATTTGGTCGAAATCGTGTAACGCAAGCCTGAGGACAGAAGAACTCAGCATTTGACACCAAAAATATCATCCCTACAGAGAAATTTAGAGGTGGGCGTATAATGGTTTGGGGTTATTTCTCTTCAGTCGGCCCTGGAAAACTTCACATCATAGAAGGAAAAATTAGTTTCCAAATATATCGGGCCATACTTGACAATAATCTCTTAAAGTCTGCAGTCTAATGGTTGGATATCCCAGCAGGACAACAATCCCAAGCACACAACTAAGGCAACTACTACATGATTTCAGGAAAAGGAAATAAAGGTATTAGGATGACCAAATCAATCACCTGACCTCAACTTAATTGAAAATCTGTGCCAAAAGTTGTAGTTGATTGTACAAAAGAGAGATCCGAGGAATCTGAAAGAACTTAAATGAATCTGCCAAGAAGAGTGGGATGAAATTCTAGTTAACATAGCATTATAAGCATATGCTGTATTTTCGTGGACATCGGCAATATTACATACCTAATGTGCTTCAACAAGTCATATCGTTTTTATTTGCTGGTCAATTTTTAAAAGAATTACATTGATGGAAAGAGAATAGAATAAGCATTCCAATGGTGTTAATTTATTTTTCTTTTATGCTCCAAGTTAAAAATGAAAAAGAAACGGTAAAAAATGACGACAGCAAAAAGGGAAACAGTTTTTTCAATGTTTACATTCCATACGTTACGTTTGGATACATATGTGCAGTGTTAAATTGTATTGAATATGGCTGAAATTTTACAGGCTATATAAACATAAACGTCCATCTCTACTAGATTTGATTATTTTTTTTTACGACCACAAGAAGCAAGTTACGACGGAGCAAAGTTGACAAAGAATATTTCAAAATTGATAAGATAAATCGGCATATATCATCCATTTTCATATAGATAATAGTTTCACAATTATTTTCATGTATAATATGTAAATATTTGATAATTATTAATTGCGCAGAATTTTCTTTAAAAGGTTATCTTATAGAAATCAAATCTGCTTACAGAAAAACGGTTGCTAAGCGCGTCATGCGCTAAGCTGACTAAAGTATTCTCTTAAAAATAGAAAAATGTCTTACTAGTCATTTTTATTGAGTTCGTCAATTTAAAAAAATTATTTTCAAATTTTACAAATTTGATTTCCAAACAATACTATTTTGTTGTTTTTAACGCTTTTAGTACACATGCACTAAAAGCGTTAAAAAACAACAAAATGTACTAAGTACATGCGTTTAACTTCTTATTTGTACTTAAGGTAGAATTGTGTTTTTAGTAGTAAAATATATATATATATATATGTAGCAAATAAAAGGTATGTGTGCATTTATGCTACCATGCTGAAATAATAACATTATTTAGAAACCCATTTTTAACATGGGGAAAGAAGGGTGCTTTTTGTTCTGTACTTTCACCTAACAATTAAATAAAAAGATATCGTGAAACTTGAATTTATTTTTAACTCATTGCGAAGACCAGTTTTTTGAATCTGTAAAACAAACCTGTTTTTTTTATCTAAATAACAATAATAATAATAATAATTATAATAATAATTAGGCCGTTTGAAAAAGAATTTCATTGTGATGCATTTTGTAAATTTTTACCTTGTTTCCACATTAACATTTTTCTTTAAAATGACTACCTTTAATGGTTTTCGGGTATGCTGAAAATGAATATCACATTTAAATTTTCCACAAATAAATAGCTTTCCGGATATTAAGCAATGTCATTTCTTACATTATTGCTGGTGGACATCTTGGTATGCGCGTTTGTGCATAGTTTCTCGGGGTTGTGCTTGCGCGTACCAAGATAGCCACCAGCAATAACATAAGAAATGACATTACTTACTATCCGGAAAACTATTTATTTGCAGAAAATTTAAATGCAATATTCGTTTTCAGCATACCCTAAAACCTAAAAAAGTAATTATTTTAAATGTTAAGGTGGAAACAAGGTAAAACATTAGCATTTTATTTCTTTGTTTACATTGTTGAATTTTCAGTAAAACAACAGAATAGAAATGACAAAAATTACCATCAACTGGTGAATATATAGTTGTTGCTTATCAGGATTCCTGGTATCCTGGTACTGTGAAAGCTACATTGAGGATTCATGTAGAGTACGATTTATGGTTGCATCTCAGAAAATAGGGGTATATTTTGGCCAGATAGAGAGGATTTACAAAATAAAAAATTGGACTGGTCCCAAAATGCATAAGTTCTGGTCGACTATAGGAATTTCCATCTTTTACAGAAATCCAAAATCTATCTGAAAAATTTTCTTTGATTTATTTCTGAGATTAATTCATATTTACTCAATTATTTTTTTTTTTGAGGGGAGTAGTAAATACCCGCCATGAATGCTCTTTAGGCAATCAATGGCTACAACCCAGATTAAGCTCTCAAATGGTGAGGAGACAAGAAAACACCTGTTTCAATAAAGCTATATTTAAATACCACTATAATACTTAGTTTTGTTCATGAATAAAAAAAAAGCACTGTATGATACCATGCGCCAGTTTAAAAAAATTGAAATTTGTACATCTTAATTTATAATTAATGGCTTATGGTAAAGAGATACAGATTTGACTGCATAATCAGAAAGAGCACACAATTTTACATAAGAGTGCCAAGTTTCATGAGAATAGCTTGAAAAATAAATAAATGGTGGCGATATTACCGAATTTCTTGAAATGTTGAGGTTTGTAATTTAGCTCAGAAAAAAGTCCACAGAAAAACCTAAATAGTGGCACTTAAAATTCTCCTAACTTTTGAACTAGTGATGATATTTGCATAATTCAAACGGTTTTAAGCATCTTTTACATAGCTCTTTTCATGCAAGTTGATAAAATAACAATTATATAAAAAGAAAAAAAATCAACTTGTAATGCTACTTTTTAAAACATGTATTCAATTTGTTTTCAAGCCTTCAAATTTTTCTACAAGATGCACTTAAGGTCGGAGGTAGAACAGTCATCCACAAGTTAATTATGTGTAAATATTTGCATGTGCAAGATTCACTCCTAAACTAATTATTATGAATTTGGAACACAACTGATAAGCCTCAGGAATTATAATGTAGGTTATATTTAGTTTAATCTAGTTTCATGCAAGGGGTAAAAAGGAAGTGGAAGGTAACTGCAATGTGAAATCATAATTATAAGTATTAATTTTAAGTATTAATTATTAATCATAATTATTAAACATTAATCAATATTCACCAAATTTTAGTTTCTTTAAATTATTTTAAAAGTTTTAAGGTGTACATGAGCGCAAGTTTCCATTTGAAAATTTAAATATTTCAGATCTGCATTGAATTTGACTTAGTCGCCAAACACTAATTAAACAAGATTCATAGAATTTCAATTTCTTCTTAAAACCTCTTAAGCTTAAACCTTAAATTTTAAACGATTTCTAGAATCAAAATCATTTCTTTTATCAAAATTCCAATAAGGATTCTATCATTATGTTTAGTAGCATTATAGCTAGAATTTAATCTCTATGAGATAACATGAAAATGACACAAAACAGGGTATGTTCAGGGTATTACTTTTACTCATCGGGGAATGGGTATTATTCTAGTATACATATCTAAGTAAGTACGGATATTTTAAATTCCAATAACCAAGACTTTATTCATTTTTTTATCGCTGAATTTCAAAATAATTTGATGTAACTTGACAATAATTTTGCACACAAACAACTCAAAATAAACATAGGAGAGTCATTCAAAAAATAATATCTTGTATTTTTTTTATTCCGTCAAAGAGGACTGCAAATTGCATTGTTATGATGACTGAACTTATGCATTCATGACCTAAAAGTTACATCTCTCTGTTGCAGGTATTGACGGTGTGGGACTCTAAGAAACCAACCCCCTGTCATGGACGCGTGTCAGAAGTCAGAAGCAGAGATGCATCATTGAATTCCTGGCAAGAGTGCATTGAGACTGGTGGTGACTATGTAGAAAAATTAATTCTGGAGCACATAAGGTCATCCACTTTAAGAGTACTATGCCAGTCTTTGTAGCTCTTCAACTTTTTGATTAAAAAAAAAAAAAAATAGGCATGTTTACTTTTGGAATAACCCTCGTATATCATAATTCCAATTTCACAGCATTTAAATTAAATTCACTTAAATGTTAACTGATATAAATTGAACAACTTTATTTATAAATTCAATCTAGTTTATTTGTAAAACTTGTGACATTTGTGCTATTTTTTACTTGATCAAATTATTTATTGCAAACATACATGATAATAGTTTTGTATTAGATTTTTCAAAATAATGTATATTACTTGTATTGATGAGACTATTGTTCTCATCTTGAGTGTTATTTGTGCAATCTTTCAGTGGGATTTTCCTTTGACCGTCTTCAGGCATGTTGTTTTTGTTTGGAAAAGAAAAGAGAAAAGTTACTGGCCAATCAGATCAATGCAAGTAATACAAACAATCAAACCCATCTCAAAAATTCAAAACTTTAATTTCAAAATACTCGTCTTTTACTAGTTCCAAACAATATTTTTTATCTTTTTATTTTTAGCTTTTGAAAAAAAATATTTTTACAAAGACAAAAAAAAATAAATAAATTTATTTTAAATTAATTGAATTAGTAATGTTCATTTACTTACCACTGGAACCTGAAAATCTTGAAGAGCTGAAAAAAAAAAAGAAATTATTTTTGAATATATCAATGTTTTAAGAAATAATGAAAACCAGATTTTTTATATCAAAACAGATTTCTGTATTAATAAATTATTTTATTATATTTATTAAAAAAATTAAAATTGAAAAAAAAAAAAATACATGACGAAGTATTGTTTTTTCAACCATTATAAAATTAATATCATTTTAATGAGGACAATCAAGATGGTGCTCCTATGAAAAATGATTAACCAATGTAACATGTTTCTTATTAAATAAAATCTGATTTTTTATGAGTGTCAGTGAGAATAATTCCTAGTGTGAGAGCGAGTCTTCTCCCTCTTTAATTAGTTGAGGTGCTCCATTTCTAGCATGAGCCAATGTAGCCATGCCGAGATCTTATTTGGGCTTCAAAAACAATGTTATTTTGAACAGTTTTTTTTTTTTGTTTTTTTTTGTTTGTTTTTTTACACAGTGATCATCACTTATCAAGGCTCGGAAGCCACTCAGGGATAAGGGTTATTGCAAGTACATTACGTTAGTGTGGAGATTTGATGAAGTGTTTACTTAAGGGGGCGGTTCATTAGGAATTTGTTAACATTGGACTTGAAGACATCCAAGTTGTAGTCCAGAGGGAAGCAGGCAGATGGAACAGAGTTCCACAGGCGTGCAGTTCTAAGAAAGAAGCTTTGTTCATGGAATCCACGTTTAGATTTAGGCACAGATATAGAGTGGGGGAAATTTTTCACAGTGGATTCAGCTAGACGGGTGTTTTTCGTGAAAGATTGGCGAGGGGGGACCAGAGATTGGAGTTCAGAATATTGGTCAGGATTTAATTGTAGAGTGAAGTATCTTCATGTAAAGGTTGTCAAACCTTTGTACAGAAAGAAACCAAAGGCAGTTAAAGACAGTGTTTAGTAGGAATTTTAATTCTGCATATTTTTAACAATCTTAAATAATGAAACAAACAATTTAAGGGAGGTAAGTTTTTGCTGCTTAAAATATGACTTATCTCCCTTATATTATTTGATTCATTATTGAATTTTTTTTTCCATTTTTTTTTTCCCTTTATTAATTTTAATAGCATTCTGTGACCACTTCTTTCATTGTATACATAAGTGTTTGCTCATTTTCCTCGTTTTACTTTTGATCGTAATTAATTAAAAAATGTGCAATCAATGAATTCCAGGACATTTCTAATTAAGAATTGTTAGAATGTATAAGTAGAAAAAGTCAAGAATTAAATTTATAATATTTTAATCAAAACAAGGAATATGAAATAGATGTGAAAGGTTCCTTATTCCATATACTTTATAATCACCAGAGTTTCATTAAATTGGCATTTATGAAACAAAAGCAATATAATTATTATATATAAGACATATAATCTAAATGAATAAATATAAAAAAAATTTTCTCGTTTAATCAACATCAACATGAAAACAAGTTTGTTGAAAAAAATTATTAAAATCCAAATTTGAAATACGAATGAAACTGGTTGCTTACCTGTTTGCAGCTGCAAGTGCTTCTTGCTTTCTGCTGGTTTCAATAAATTCAATCTGGATTTTAAAAATATAAAATCATGTATTATATCTGAAAATGATTGCTATCCATTTTATAGAGGAAAGTTTTCAGCTAAAAGTAAAAAACTATACAACAGGCACCCACAATGTTGATATATTCTTTTTCATCATTACTTCAAACAAAATATACTTCCATCAAAATTGCTTGAAAATTAAAGAAATGTTGAATTTCTTGTAAGCCATGTGGTCCATGATTTCAAGTAATGTTTTTTTATACAGATTTTAATTTTGAACTCAGATTGTTTTAGCTTTAAATTCTTATAACTTTACAATCACAAGCGATATTTGCATAAGTTAAACAGTTTTAAACTCCAGTTATTGATCTCTTCATAACTAATGTGATAAAATAATCTAAAAAAAATAAATAAATAAAAAATAAATCAACTGACAAATTAACAGATCTATCAACACTATTTAAAAAACATTTTTTAAAAAAACAAGAGATTAACATGGTTTGTACATGTTTTCTGGCTACCAGACTCCAGCTATGTAAAGAAATCATATCAAGATTTTATTTAAGAAAGATCAAATAAATAAAAGATCAAAGAGACCAAATAAGGGTTGATACTGCTATTAGTCTATGAGCAAGATAAGTCACAAAATTTTGTTTTCAAGCATATAGTGAATCTCTGGAGTATGCATATACAAATCAAGTCAAATAGATACACATTAGACTTTATTATAGCATGGAAGCTACTTACCAATTTATCTCGAAGTTGAGCTGAAGGTGCTTTCAGTTCCTGGCGTTTGGCACTGTAGTCGTTATGCATCTGTTGTACCTTGTGAATCTAAGAAAACACAAAGAAGAACATTTTTCAATAAGTGTTCATGGATTCTGTCATGTTTTTATTTATATTTATCTTCTCTCTATGTATAAAATTCAATGTTTGTTATAGAAATCGATATGTTAACAAAACACTGAAATAAGTTTTAATAAGGGTTAAATTTTTCACAGAAGCTAAAGACACCATTTAAATTTTTCTTCGATTGGCTCTGGAGTCATTAGTAATATTTTTAGCAATACATCATATGCAAAAAAAAATAAATGTCATGCAATAAAATAAATGTTACAGCTTATTCAGCAATTAGAACAGAATCTACCTTTCACCCACCCTTCTGCTGCTTTTTATTTATAAAGAGAGCGGTTCTAGGATACTATAGGACTATAAAAGACACATAGTATTTCTTTTCATCCGCTTTCCTTCCAAATGTTCCTATTTAACACAAGGTCAGTTTTTAATGTGAAGAAAATCCAACTCCCCATAAAGGGGCACTCTGGATAGGAACAATAATAAAAATTGTCTCAGTCATGAAGGATCTTCTCCACTGACTAAGGGCAAAAATGGTGAAGTGTAGCATCAAAACAGATACTACACTGTGATCTTGGCTTGAATGTTACTGCCTAAACATAATTTAATAAAAGAGAAACAGTCTACTTGATAATGCCTTCTGGTTTGAATTCGGAAATTGACAGTGTTTATCAGAAAACAGTCCCTTATTATTTGTGTCTCCTTAGAATCTGGTGAAATTGTTTTTTATTTCAACAGTTTGAATACTTGCAAGCTTCAATAAAATAAATGTTTTTTTGTTTTTTTAAACGACAAAACTTTTTTGCATGGAAACAACTATGATCAAAAACATTTTTTTTTTAAGAAAAGTATCAGAAAAGCGATTTTTTCCAAATAAACAATATTTTGCATATGTGTGAGGGGGTATTTTAAAAGAAAGCTTTCTTCTTGATGCAATGGATTAATTTAATTGAAATTTATCTGCTTACAGCTGATTGGTTAACCTCAGCTTACCATAAACTGCCGATGAAAGATGTTGACTCAACCATGGATCAGGTTCTGAATTACTAGCGAAAAAAAAAATATTGGTGATTTCTACATTGACATCCCTTTGCAGTTATGACTTATACTACTTAAATATATTTTTGGTAAAATTATTATATCAGAAAATACCTAATTTCTATATTATTTTGTATTCCTTAGCCAACTTATTCCCAAAGTATATCAAAGTTTTTTTCATCTTCATATAATATATAAAATTAATCAATTCTATTCTCATCTTTTGTCATGAATTGTTTCAATCCTACAAAATTAATATTTCATTCCGACTAGTTATTTTATTTTGTTGAACATTAGCTCAAGTTGTTGAAAAAAAATAAAATGTAATTTGATTTTTTTTCCAGAAAATAATTTATCTGGTTGAACTTAGTTTTGCATAGCTGCCATTTTTTGGTAAAGGGGGAGGTAAATCTGTAACTATCAAAACAGACTCATTTCTCTTTTTGTCTTTATCCATTACCAACTTTTATTGAAATAAATCTAGGAGAGTTAGAAAACAACAAAACCACTTCAAAATTAGAAACATAAAACAAATTACAACTAATTAAACTGCTGGGCAATGCCAGGTCAGAACAGCTAATGGAATAACATATTTCCAACTTACATAATCTTGAAAGTTTTCATTCTTTTGGGCTTCATATGCTTCGAAACGCAATTCTTCTGGGGACATATCTGTCATACCTAGAATAGAAAAAAGCAGGCAATTCATTTAAAGTTTAAAACATTTATATTTGCATTTAAATCCTGCATATTTTTTGATAAGATCAAAGTGTTTTCTTATTCTTTGTTTTTCTCCACACCACAATTCTTTCTTTCCAATGAAATTAATGCAATTAGTGTACATAGACATATTTATATTTATGCGTAATAAAATTTTTAATGATCTGGAAATCTTAAGTAGGACAGCTGGCGCTTCTACACTATTGGAACGAAATTTCAGAAATCGTAATACTGAATTTCACATAAAAACAATGGTATCTACGTATTCCTCATATTTTTAAGATGATTATATCAAAAAATTACGAAAATCGATAAGGTAGAAAATTATTTATTAAAGAAAATAAAAAATAGAATTTGATGAAAACGATACAGGAGAGTTCAAAAGGGAGGTAATTTTCTGCTTTGGTTTAAAACAAGATGGTGGAAAATTTTCACCTGCTAGCACGATTAAAGTTTGTTTAATAATTCAGGTAATTTCGACTGCATAATTTGGAAACTACCATTGTAACTTATAAAAATTGACAAAAAAATCAGTTGAAACCATTGCTTTTTATCTGAAAACTCCATTTATCGATTACAAAATCTGATCCCAATTTTGTAAAAGCACCAGACTGTTCTAGAAGTGAATGTGGTATTGTGGTGACTGAGTTGATTCTAGTTAAGAGTAGGATACACATGACCAGTATTTGTGACTAAGACTGACTAACAACACCCAGTTCTCCTACACTTTTGAATGACCTTGTACCTACTATGTTAAAATGTAAATTTTTATATTTTGTACAAATAAACATTTCAAACTGTAGTATCTCATTTGATACAACACTTAATATTTTCTGTCGTTACTCAATGAAGGAGAATTTCTTTTAGACTGAACCAATTTTTATTTCTGTCCCAATCTAGATTTGATCATTTTGGGGGATCTATACTTTTTCTACATTAAAAATCAGCTTTGTATCTAACTGTTCTCAAAGGGAGGTAAGTAAACAGGTACTTTGAAAATTTGATGTAGTTTCACATTTAAAGAAATTGTTCAATGTGATAGACATTTTGAGTTGTAGAGATGTTACATATTACGGACACTACGTCAGCAGTGATAAAATTAGCTAGCATAAATTTTGACATGGGTCACATTGAGTGCATAATGATAACCTAGATCTGTAAAACAGAATTGTTCACAGAATTGAAGGAAAGATGGGTAACAAAGCAGGAACAAGAGATGAAACACTTGACAAAACAGGAGTCAAACAAGATGAGGATATGACGAATGGTGTCATGTTTTTGAGCAGAGAGAAAACTCGGGTTTTGAGAGGAGTCCCAGTGGAAGCCATGTAAATGAGACATGACCAATGAAGTAGAAAACATACTCTCAGCGAATGTTACTTTGATTTTTCTGTCCATCTGGGTCACTCATTTCTGAAGTTAGAAAGTTAAATTTATGAAGTAAATAATTAAGATAACATTAGTATTTCTCTCCTAAGTAAATTCTCTCCAAATAAAACCTTGGAGAAAACTCAGCGAATGTCTCTCTGTGTCTTTCCTGCATAAAAGTTATAGAGAAGAGGAAAGCATGTAAAAGACCAGTATGTATAAACACCCTGTGTATATATGTATGTATAAAGACTTTTATTTGGTTTATTGATTACTCATTAATGAAAACATTACAGAGGAAGAATAAGTGAAGAGTTGATAAAATCAGTTAATTTTATTTGGTTATTGCACATTTATATACAAATACATGTAAGCGTATGTCCATTTAAAAATATATATGATGTGTATGTATTTCTATGTAGAGGATTCACTTTTAAACCAATTTATCACTAATGAATTTCCACAGGGGACTCATTCATATGTAATATATTGATGTTGGCATTCTGTAGATGTTCAGCATAAATGGAGACGCTCTGATATTATTGTAGCTTTTTTGTTAAAACTGCAAAAGTATTTATCCAAGCTAGCAGGGACACCCGGTGTAGCCGGTCATAAAGTATGCTTAAATATATTTTAATTCTTGCAAATTTCGTATTTATAGCGCTAATGTTCTATCGATTTTTATATATTATAAAGTTGCAGTTTCAAAAATAAAAAAATATATCCATATGACTTGGGTGCACCAGTTTGAATCGAAACTGAAACCAAAACTTATGAAAAAAATATATGTATATATATAACTTGAGCTCCTTAAGCTATAATCGAAACTAAAACCAAAACTTATGAAGAATTCTTGATACAATTATTTATTTTTAGAAAATAGATTACTGGAGTGCGATCAGTTATAATCAAAACTGAAACCAAAACTTATGAAGAATTCTTGGTAAAATTATTTATTACAAGAAATGGAAGTCTATAACAATTAAACGACAGTCACTCAGATGTAGCGTGACACACAAAATAAATAACGCACAAGTCATCCTATTAATATATAGATTATATATTTTCAAAAATATATGTTAGATGTGAGGGGTTATAATATAGACTATATTTAGTTTAATTTAGTTTCATCCAAAATTGTTGAAATGACAATGATCAGAAATCATCCTAGAGGGACGATGAATGACATACGCTGAAGCAAGGGTTGTGTAATCTCTAGCTACCTCTCCTAAATTGACATTGCTTCATTTTGGTGATAAAGAGAAGTCCAGAACAACTGGAAACAATGCTGAGTTAAGCGGAGAGCACATACAGCACCTGGTATTCCCATCGGCTCACCTATTTTAGTACTGACCAGGATTAAGATCAAGAGACAACAAGAAAGATATAACATATTTGTAACACAGTGCATATGAGCACATGGGAAAATATAAGCAGCAGCAAAGGATAGCTGGCTTGCAAAGAGAGCAGCAGCAGTAGCCAAAAAAATGGACGTGTAAAGTTGAGGACAGGAACTGGCTGGCTGTGGTAGGCATGCAGCCGGATGAAGAAGAAAAGTGTACACCTGCTGAGATGGACGATGGCAAGAGACTTTGAAGTGGTGTTGAGATGGTAAAATAACAGTAATAAAAACTTTGGTTAAAAAAGAAAAAAATGCTGAGCCAAATTTTTATTTATTTTTTCTTGTTTGTTTTTAACAGCAACATTACACTGACATATTGAAATGGTTAAGTGGGGAAAATTATGTTCACAACGACTTTACTGTTTGAGATGTAAAGGTGAATATTAATGGAATACTAGACTACCCGTGACCCGTTGGGTCAGTATGTTATATTAGCTATGGAATTCATGTATGAGCGTGACACTTGTGATGTAAAGAAAATAGGGTTTTTTTTTGTCATAACAGAAACATTTCTATGAAAGTATATTAAAATGAAAAATCACGGACGGATCACTCAAGCATGAAAATAAAAATCCTCCCTATTCGTGTAAAGTTACCTATTTTTCCGAATAATCGCTCAAAAATCGAAAATTAAACCTTTTCCTACGAATCGAACACCAACGAAAGTCATTTAGCAGCAAAAATGCACATGAACCTACCGATGAGAAATATAAGAATGAAAAACCCATATTGGAATCCTTCAACCAAGTTATAGAAACTTAAAATCTAAAAAAAAATAATAAAACCTGAAGCAAAAAAATAAAACCTAAATAAATAAAATAAAATAAAACTAATATTGAAACAGATTAGTAAATGTGTCAACAAATTCACCATTCTCACAACTATTTTGTATCTAGAAATGCAAACAAAAAATAAAAAAGAAGGAAGGAAGGAAAAGGGACGCATAGAGAGTAGTAGTAATAGTATTAATAGTAGTAGTAGTCTTGGCTTTACTACAATTGTTATGTTTGTCAACGGGTTAAAGTTGTTTAGTTGTAAGAAAATAGCGACAGTATAGTTTTAATAAAGAATAGTTGCAAAACACCCCCACTCTTCCCATGTTAAATAATAATTTTGAAATAATAATGTTAATATTTCAGTGCGCAGCTCAAAATCTGCAAAAGAAGCGATTTGTGTTTATTTGTTTACATTGTTATGGATTAATGTTTATGCGCGTATGCACAACTGGATGTCGTAAACCGGAAAGTGGGTTACATCACTCGTTACAAGGTCATTTGAAATTTATAAATTATATAGATTTGAATACCTATGTACTCCATAAAGAAATAAAGTGTTAGCCATAGAAAAGAGGTCCTTTATTTCTGAGAACTTCAACTGGAGCAAAATGAAACAAACTGAAAAACTGTTATATTCGGGAAATTATTTTTTTCTTGTCCTGGGATGAGTATTTTTCTAGTATATCTATATATATGATCAATTTCATTACCAATCATTGTGGTGCGTATATCCTGTCAGACTTGGGGAATCTGTATAAAATTTTGAACTGAATTCTTTATCTAATCCATAGGGGGGTATATTATTCTTGTCCTGTCAGGGTAGAAGTTTAAAGTAATTCTTAATTATCTGCTTAATATCGCCTGTTAACAAATAGAGAAATATTAAAAAATTGGCAGATCTAGTCAGATCTCATTGGTAAAGAAGTATCCAACCCTGAAGACAAATGGGGAAACCATCACATATTTTCAACAAGAACAAAAGTCTAATACCACATGTAAAATACAGCTAGTTCAACAAACTACACAATTCTACAGCCTTCTGAAGATTTACTAAGATGGTATTTAATTAAAACCCATTGTCATTGGCCAAGGATGAACATGTCATCCATCACACACTTCCTGGTGGATATAATTAGTTCACAATTTTTGCATAACCAAATCTTCATTCACAGCAATTATTAATGTAATATAGAAAGTTGTTTTTTATGAACCAAAGATTAAAAAAGGAATTTCGTACCTGGAATTGATGGTCCAGACTTTTGAAAACTGACGCAGGATAAGAGCCACATTTTGGAAGACTCCCAAGTTGTAATCTCTCGGGACAAACCAGAGCTGAACATTTAAAATTAAGATCAAATTATTGCAGGAATTTTATTTTTATTTATGGTTCTTCATCGTTATTAGAGGAAAATTCGAAAATTGAAAAATTGAATTTCCAGTAAAACCAATGTTATCTACTTAATTGTCCTGTCGCAGTAATAAACATATCCAAAAATTACAAAAAAAAAGGATAGAAAATTAATTATTAATGGAAATAGTTTTTGAAGACAATTAGCGAACATCGAGTTTTGCTAATAAAAACAAATAACAAGGGAGGTAATTATTTTCTCTGAAATCTGAGGCTAATTTAGCAAAACTCAATTTTCGCTAATTGTATTCGAAAACTGTTTTCATTAATTAATTTTCTACCTTATTGCTTTTCATAATTTTTGGATATGTTCATTACTGCGACATAGCAATTCATTACATACCATTAGGGTTACTTGAAATTCAATATTTCAAGTTTTGAATTTCACTATACTAATGAAGAAGCACCTTTTTTACATTTTTTTCTTAAAAAAACAATTAAAGAAAATAAAATTAAAATGTGATTAAGATAAATCAATATTCTAAAATTTATGTTTGTAAAAAAAACAAAAAAAAACAAGAACAAACAGACACACAGGTTTATGAACATCTTGTTTTACAAACAAAATTTACACACAAAAATGCAGAATTCAAGGCCATTCCTATAAAAGGCCAAGAAACTTTCATTCTGAAAGGAAATTCTAACCCATCAATTGATTTCAGCTGATGTTCTGTATTACATCATGAAATTCATTTGGATTATAAGTCTGTCAGTCAATATACTGTAAAAAAAAAAACAAATATATAATAATTGAATTTGATAGAGAACTATTTTTTTTACATTAATTACGATAAAAAATTAGAAGTGTTTTAATTTTTTAAGCCAAATTTGGGAAGATTAATCGCAATCTGGAATCCAAAATATCGGATGATTTGAAGGTTTCAGAATCGGTATTGGAAAAATTTGTACAGATTTTCACAAGAGTATTTTTACATTTAGGAAAATATTTGCACATTTAACATGTGTGTTTTTACAGTATTCAGAGAATATATATAACTATATAGTTAAATATTTAGAAATTTACAAAGAATTGGAATTGGAATTTGTATCGGAATCAGGAATTTAGTACGGAATCAGGAAAAATATTGGAATAGTCCCATCACTACTAGTTAGTTTTATATATGTTGTAAAAGTTTCATGTTTAAGGTTTTCTTTTTATATTGTTTATTTAAGAAATACCATTTTTATGCATCTGTCCTTGATAATTCAAAAGGTGCCTATCTCTTCATTTGTAGGAATTTCTCAATAATGGTTAAATTTATAAAATCTATTCATTCTGATTCTTATTTGAAATGGAGAACATATAAAGACATCAAACTAATCTTAACGGACGAAATTTGCTTCTTATTTTAACTTCTATATTAATTATCTAAGAAAATGCACATCACCTCATGAAAAAAATAAAAAGTTGCATGGCCTGTTATAGGGATGGCCTTGACTTGACTGCAAAGACGACTCGAGTTGTGAATAGTCAGTCATATTGCAAAATTAACTATGTTCTTCACCGTCCAACATTTGATTATCTAATATTAGTTTGGAAAACCCTATGAAATCTAGTAAATCACATTATCTTGTTTGATTTTGCATGTTAGACTTAAATAGCAATGCATCTGACAAGTAAATATTTTATTCCAACTAGCAATATATTCTTTTTCCTTGCAGCATGTTCTTCATACTAAAATAGTGTAATTTGCTTCCGTTTCTTTTCAAAAATAATTATTCTGGCAAAGAAGACTATTAGAATGACAACAATTTTAAATAATGAAAGCTGATTAGCGAATTGCTTCAGCATCTTCTGGGTGCTTATGTAACCTCCCAGAAAATGCCAATGTGAAGTTGTTAGAGTTTGGGTTTTAAACTGGATAAGTACTTAATTTTTTTGTGGGTGTTTTTCAACTTAATGCACATAATATATATATATATATATATATATATATTGTTGGTCTATATCATATAAAAACAATGATATCTTAAAGAAAAAAGGGTTACTTTTTAATATAGTATGATTAATATAAAGCTTTATTTTTTATAATAAAATTCCAAGTTGAAAGCTTTATTGAATTCAATTTTAAACCTATTATCAGACTTCGTTTACTGAGATTTTTTTTTTATTGATTTCCTATTAAAAGAAAAGTCTACTTAATTTTTACTATGAATCACATTATAAGTTTCCATATGTCTGCTACTGAACAGTCAAGGTTGAACTGTCATTTTTCTACATTTTTCGAGAGATAATGGGATTTTTCCCAATGTTGAAGTTTATTCTATTATTGTTTTCATGATGATTAATTTTCATTTGCCACAAAATGTCATTACATCTGTAAAGATTTTTTATTTGTTCAACTTTTTGGTTATAATGAACATTTCCAGTTTTCAAAGAAAACTGTCATAAGAGGGAAAGGGAAGGCAAAGCAAAAAAAGATGGAAAGGAGACGAAGTGAAAAGAGAAAGAAAAATAAAATCCAGCCAAAAAGTGACAAAAAAAAAAAAAAATAAGGAGGTAAGGCTCTTGCAATTTAGCAAAAATTGTCTTTTTCTTATTTAAAAATAAGCAGATTTCAACCAAAAAGCATGGGAGGTTCTAATGATTTAAATGAAAATTTGCTTTTTTTTGGATTAGAAAAAAAAAAAAAAAAGAGAATACACAATTTGTATCGTTAGTAAAGAGAAAAAAGTCTTGAAAACAAAAAAAAATTTTTTCTTTACATAAAGATGGCCATTCTATACAGCATTTGCATTATAAAAAAAACTTAAAGAAATAATTACATAATTTCTTGTGGTGACATCGACTGTTGCTGTTGCTGGGCTGAGGTAGAGTTGTTGTTGCCACCAAATGCCACTTGTGGCGCCGTCCATTTGTATTTGTTCTGTTGTGGTTGTCCTTGTCGAGCATTTGACTGAAATCCGCCGGCACTTTGGCTGCTGTTATTCTGGCCAAAATTACTAAAGTTCAGATGACGCTGTGCATTACCTAGAAAAAACAAAATCAGTTTAACGGTTTAATATTCAAATTATTACATTGTTATTTTTATATAAAATCAGGTATGTGTATATAGTTCATGTCATTCGGATATTTTTTCTTTTTTACAAAAGAGTCACCATTTCTCAAGGCCTGGTGGCCACTCGAGGATAAGGGTTAATAAGTGTACAGTAGTCAATGAGAAAATGTCGTAGTAATCCTTAGCAGTGAGAATTTGGTAAATTGGATTACTTAAGAGAATGGCTCATCAAGAACTTGTTCACATTGGACTTGAAGACAACCATATTGTAGTCAGTTGGAAAGCAGGAAAACAGAACAGAGTTCCACAGGTATGCAGTTCTAAGAAAGAAGCTTTATTCATGGAATCTATGTTTGGGTGTAGGCACAGATAAAGAGTCAGGGAAATTATTGAGTGTTATTTCATCTAACTTTCTTCAGATGTATCTTGTCAAACTCACAATTTCAAACAGAACCCCTTTATGTAATCCATGTGGGTAGCATGTTCTTGCTTTATCAGCCATGACTGGATAGAAGTCTCAAGTAATTCGCAATTATATTTTGAGCGTTGCCCGCACTGAGGACCCCAAAAGTGTAACTTTTACAACTGAATTTCACTAAATAATACAAATAATCCTCATCTTGAAAATTTAGAAACGTGTTTATAATTGTATGTCCAGAAATTAATTAACTGATTATTATGAGCATGTATCACTGTTACATTTTCAGAGGTCTGTATTGGTTAACTATCGTGATGTTCCTAAGTTTTATCTAATCTCTAAAAAAATAGATAAATAAAAAAAAATTAGTTAATTATTTTTGTTTCACAGCATATCAACAATTTTTGAGTTATTTAATGCTAAATTCAACCATTTTGGAAAAAGGTTTTTAGTGTTTACTTTGGTTGTTTTGTAGAGGATTATTGCTTTTGGTTATAAATCTGCAGAACGTGATTGAATTTTGCAAAAGTAAAGGAAAAAAGAACAATAACATCAATATTTTCTGCATTTTAGGTCAGGAAACCAATATTTCCAGATCGCATAGTACCACCAGGAATCAATATAGATTTTGGAACACAGCTACTAGGCATAAAGTTGGGTAATGTGGGCTATTGTTACATAGGGTTCTTCATCGGAGTGCACCATTTACGTTTGGTGTATAACATCAAAAGAAGGATTCCGTGTGCGTATGATTGTCTCTAATATAAAGGGTTGCGTGTTTGATTATCATAAAGGGAATCGTGTGTGTGACATGTAATTTCAGAACCTACCTCTGCTTCTTTGATGTTGGACCATCTGGAAATTTCTCATCCTGGAGGGAGACTTGATACCTGTTTGACGAAGATTTATCACTCCAAGACGATGAATGGGTTTTATAGTTTTTATTTCACTTTCCCCAGAGGTCCTGCAGAAGGTGGAAGTGAAATCGGCCTGTGTGGGGGTTCTTCTTCTACACACGTCAGCGTTTATCTCCCCCCCCCCCTCCCCAGTTAAGAGGGGGAGACATCGGAAAGGCGTCCGTCTTCTTCAAAGCTCAAATCAAATCTCACAGATCTAGCCAACCTGACCACGTCACTCATACGTAATCTGGTCAGCTGACCTTCGGTTCTGGTAAACGTGTCTACCTCCACGTTTACTCACCTCTCTCTCTCTCTCTCTCTCTCTCTCTCTCTCTGTAACACTATATCTAGTTTAACTCAGTTTCAGGCAAAGGGAATAAAAATTAATGAAAATTCAAATCAAATATTAATATAATTTTTATGAAATTTCTGATTCTCTCTCTTCTGACCTTGAGCACATGGTGCAATGGGGAAAAAGGTGACTGGTTAATTTTAATGCATCTAAAAGCTTCTCTCTTTCCATCATCAACACTCTGATCTCCATCTAACCCCAACAGAAATGAATGGCTCTCATTTTGGGGAAGCACAATGTTTTGGCAAGCTTCTGGGACTGACCTTTACTCTTGATCTAAAATGGAACATGTACATCAAATCTGTTGCCAAGATTGCTGGAAAAATGGTTGCCTCATTCTATTGCGCCAGTAGATATCTCACTGCTGATGCAATCCTCTACCTACCCTGTACAAGAGCTAAGTATCTTCTAGAATGGAGTACTGTTATCACATCTGGGCAGGAGCTGCTCAGAGCTCCCTATTTTGCCTTCACAGGCTTTGCAACCTCTTTCCCCACAAAAGAGATGTTGCCAGCTAGTCTCTGCTTTATCATTATTTCATGGCAATTGCTTGTCTGAGCTTTATGGTTCCCTCTTGCCAAACTTTTACAAAAAACACTTGTCTAGTTACAACCACTATTAAAGATTTTCCCCCCGTCTCTTTTTGTGCCTAAATCTAAGCTCAGATTTCATGAACAAAGCTTCTTTCCTAGAACTTCCCACCTGTGGAACTCTGTCCCGTTGGCCTGCTTTCCAGCTGACTACAACATGGTCGTCTTCGAGTCGAATTTGAACAAGTTCCTGTTGAGCTGTCTCTTTAATTAATCAAGTTATACTCAATTTCTACCCCTAACAATTAATTTGCTGTTGTCCCGATGAGTAGGGTATACTTCAATTGAAAAAAAATTTATTTTTTTTGAGGTTATTGCTGGATTTCCTAATTCAACATTACCACTAATCATATATTCTGTTATATGAATAAATTTTTTTAATATTGAAACCTTTAATAAAAAATTGTTTAAAAGTTCATATCACGAAATATTGGAATTTAATATCATTTAAATCTTTTTAAAATTAATTATTTTTTAGAGTTCTGTTTTTTTTTTTTTGTAATTCAAATAATTATATTATTGAGAAAAAGTGTTGATTTTTTTTTAACATAATAATATTGATTTTATGTCCATTTTTTATTTACAACTGCAAGGTAAGTAAATTTTGTAATGGTTTTATATATGTGTGTGTGTGTGTGTGTGTGTGTGTGTGTGTGTGTGTGTGTGTGTGTGTGTGTGTGTGTGTGAAAAAGCTTTTAAAACTAATGATACTCTTTTTGTTGTTGTTGTTGTTGTTGTTGTTAGTAAGCAAGGTAAGTGCACACAGATCTCCCTCTCTTTTGAGTAATCATTTTTCGTTTTCTTCACACAATCCCCCCCCCCTCAAAAAAAAGGGAAAAAAGAAAATGAAGGAAAACAAAAAAAATATAAAGGTATGCATATAAGGCAGTTAACATGTTAGTATATTTTTAGTTTTTTTTTTTTTTTGATTATTGGGTCCTTAGCTATTCTGGGAGGTCCAGTAATTTGAATCTGAGGTGTCTTCATGGTAAATGAGGACACATCTTTTCCAACTTCTGGGAAACTGGGAGCAAGACTTAGAGACACGGCAGCCGCAGGAAGGAATTTAGCTCAAGACTCTCCAGTTCTCTTTGGAATCTCAGGGTATGCACAAAAGGTTCCTTCTCAATTTGCACCCAGTCCTTCTCATCAGGAGATTTAAATTAAATTTTACTGACACGTCTACCTTTGTCAAATACTCAACAACAGATTTTGCAGTGCAGAGAATGATTTTTGAGAGAGTTCATCCAAAATCGTTCTGATTTGGGTTCATACGAGAGAAATTCTCTTGTGCAAATCTGCCGTGTTACTCTCCATGTTAAAAAACGGTTTCTTCCGCAAGTATGTGAAAAAATTAAATTTCTCAAACAAAAGAATTGATGACTGCTCAGTTGAGAAAAGGAAGCAATGTGCACCTATCTTGTGTTGCAGAGAATTGCCCCCTTCTACGGCGTGACAATTTGTTAACGTATCTCGCCAGGCAAGAAGTCGTATGTACAGAATAACTTCCCAATGTTGGAGAACACAACTGGTATCCAAAAAAAGATTCCAAGGAGTGAGATTACCTCCTCTTTATAAGTAAAGAGTCACGTGATTAACTATCACATGATCTGGAAAAACAGATTTAAAACTGCTGATAAGGCAACAATACTCCTTCTTTTTTTTGTTAGTAAGCAAGGTAAGTGCACACAGATCTCCCTCTCTTTTGAGCAGTCATTTTTCCTTTTCTTTGCAATATTTTAAATTATTTAAACACTTCAGCTTTATAAAATGTTGCCATTTTTATGGACCTAAATTTATTTTGTTTAATTTTTGTAACATGAAATATAGAGGGGGGAGGTTGGTTAATTGTTTTTGTTTTACGGCATATCAACCATTTTCAGGTTATTTAACACCTAACAAAATATTTTCCCTCATATATTTATCAAAACCTACTTTTAATATGCAAGCTAATTCAAAAAGTATCGAAAATTTCATAAAAATCTGACCATTAGTTGATTTTTGCTAGATTTTTTAAACATAGGTGTGTTTACACCTTCACTGCATAGAAACGTTTTAAAGCGTCGATAATGTAAATATGATTTTAGTCTCATATTTTCATTATTTTTGTACGTTGTAAAAAATTTGTTTAAAAATATTAGCAGTTTATTTGAAGCCTCTTTTTGTAAGTGGTACCAAAGTTAGGATAATAAATTAGTTACATCGTGTTACATATGGTGGAGGGGTTAAATCTGTGGCGCACGTTGGAGGTACCTAAATATTTGCTTCATGACGATGGATTTCAAAAGAAATCGCAACTAAAAAATATTTGCATATATGTAGACAATGTTTGTATTAATAAATAAAAATCATACAATATATTAGTATCCTGGCAAGGCCACAGGAAAGACACCAAAGCAAAAAAAAAAAAAAAAAAAAAAGCAAAATTCATCCCAAAGCAGCAAAACTAAAAGCTGGCTTGTTAGGACATGTTTTTTTGGTTTTTTTGTTTTTTTTTTGGGGGGGGGGGGGCATTTTTCACGTAACGTTCGTTTTTCTGTTTTTGTTTTTACTTCGCTTATTCTTAGGTTTTCATTAACATCCCCCACCGACACCCAAAAACACCCGGGTACCCACCAATTTTTTAAATTTTAATATCGAAACAGGCTTATTTAAGCCATTTTTCACATGTTTTTTAAAGCAGTTTTAACGTTCATTTTTCTGTTTTCGATTTTTACATTTAACATCGTTCGTTTGCCTTACGTTAGTTTTTTTTTTCGATGTTTTGATTACCCCACCCCCAGGTACCCCCTGCTTTCTGTTTTCTTTTTTTACTTCGATTATTCTTAGCTTTTCATTAACAACCACACACACCTACAAACACTCGGGCAACACTGGGTACCCCCCTGCTTTAGTTTTAACGTTCGTTTTTCTGTTTTCTTTTTTATTTTTTCGATTTTTACATTACACATCGTTCGTTTGCCTTACGTTAGTTTTTTTTGTGTTTTATTCTTTTGATTACCTCACCCCCACCCCCACCCACTGCCTAGGTACCCCCTCGCGTTCATTCTTAGGTTTTCATTAACACCCCCACCCCCGCCCGATCACACACACCTCCAAACACCTGGGCAACGCCGGGTACCCCTGCTAGTATAAATATAAAAGCAAAAATATTTGTATGTGTGTGTGCGTTTTCGTGTGTGTCCAAGAAAGGCTTTTTTCCGAGAACCAATCGGTCGCCTCACAACTTCTTAAAAGTTTTTATATCGTGCTTAAATGATAATATCTACAAGTTAACAACTGGGGTCGCCTGTCTATTTAATTTGCCCAATTTTGAAAAGATAAATATTCAACAATTTTTGATCGCCACATGTGCATTAAGCTTTTTCATATAAAAAAAAGAAGCAAACAGACTCGCGGTAAATAAAACACTGTCCCGCACTCAAAGTTGACGTCATTAACTCGTCAAAAATGGGCACCTGCCATTAAACGTCGCACTTTTTTTTTCTTTTTTACACTTTATTATTTTCCAACTGCGCATCAAGGATTCGTTTTTTTTCAAAAACAACCAACGATTTTTGTTTTCATTTACCCAAAAGCACACACACCTATAAACACCCAGGCAACGCGGGGTACCCCTCGCTAGTATATATATATAAGTAGGCACCGCCAAAAATTATTAAAATATTATAATATAAGTGCCTGGATTTCAAATAATTCCACTTATTCATATAGGCAACCAGTTACTTCTAGTCAATTTAATTACTCTGTTTACAGTTGTACTTGATAAAAAGCAAACTACGGAAGACCAAAAAGCCAAATAAAAAAACTTATTTTTCAGTGACGAAAATTTCAATGTATTATTAACGCTGAGGCTGGCCAGTACCAGATGGGTGACCATTTGTAGGAGTTTGGTTTTTAATGTGTATGTGTGTGGGGGTCAGGCTCTCCAAAATGGGGAGGGGGGCAATTTAAAGCAGAATAAAAAAAATTATTTCAGCGTGTTTGGTCCACCGTAGTCGAAAGGCGGCAAACGTTTCCAAACTGGATCGAAAAAATGATATTTTTAACACAAAGGGCACAATATTTATCGAATTTTTTTTTTTTGTATCGATTCTTCAAAGCATGCCCTGTTTAATAATGGTCATGCATTATTCGGCTCGCTAAAAAGAAATTGTTAATTTATTTATCAAAGATTTTAAAATGGCTTTTTTCGTATAAATATTAAAAAAAAAATTTTTTTTGTTTTGCTTAACTTAAATTAATTATTTTACTTAACATATTCACCGAATTTCACACTTCAAAACTCAAAAGCGGGATAATTAAACACAATCGAAGTTCTGATATTCAGACATCAAAATAAGGTATGCAAACAAGTTTTTTTTTTTTTTAATCTATAATCCCGTCCCTTACAACAACACAATATGTTTTGTTCAGTTTCAGATGATTATTTTAAGCATATTTAGAACCACCTCAAAACAAGGGGGGGGGGTTGTAAGCAAAAACAAAATATATATATAAATATTGTTTATGAAAAATAAGTACACTGTCATAAAGTCCATTCTTCTCTTAATAATCGCTGAAAGTTTTGTATTGATTGGATAATTATCTGATTTTTAGTAGATTTTTAAAAAGACGGTGCGTCAAAAAGTACTTGCCTGCCCCCCCCCCCAGTTTTGGCGGTGCCTATATATAAGGCTTTAAGGCATATATACTCATTAGTTGAATCACAATAAACAAATAAATAGTCAGTCCACTTTTTTTTTTTTGTTTATTTTAGCAAATGCATATATTATTTTTCTTTCCATGTTTTGCGACTCGTAATAAAAATATTGTCTTTGTTTTTATCGACTGTGCTCCAAAGACGCTCATTAATTAATTAAAAAAATAGCCACACGATTCGAAATCAAAACAAAAAGATGAACAAGATAATAAAAACGGCATATCAAAAATATGAAAAGCTCAATTTAAAGATGACAATTTTTGGTACTAGTGCACTTATTGATCCGCGCTATTTTTTTAAATAGTATTTTCACAATTAATTGAAAGGTGCTAATGCAGAGAGTGATCCGTGCTATTTTCAAAATCGTATTTCCACGTTTAATTAAAGTTTTATGATTTTTTTTTATTCAATTGTAAGGTTAAAGTAAAGAGTAGGTACAAAACACCCTCCCCTCCCCATGTTAAGAATGGCTTTTTAAATAATAACGTTATTATTTCAGCACGGATCACTCTCTGCATGAGTACCAATTAAAATTTAATGATATGTTTTTATTTAATTGTAAGGTTAAAGTACAGAAATAGGTACAAAACACCCACCCCATGTTAAAAATGGCTTTCTAAATATTGTTTGTTTTACAGAATATCAACCCTTTTCAGGTTATTTAATGCCGAATCCAGTGATTTTGAAGAACAATTTTTTAATAGAGTATATTTGTTTGTTTTTTTTAAGTCAGTTTCTATTTAACCCATAGTTGGGACCCTAACAGGTACTACCACTACCACTCTGGGTACTGGTCGCGGTAAGAGTTCCCTGCCGAACACCCTCAAAAAACAATGACTTCTCCCCGCGCAGGCGCAAAGGACATGTTTTAGTTGTCATAGTAACAACACTTTTTATCGACATTGTTTTACTGTTTATGAATATTGAAATAAAAGACATTACTACACATTTATTAATAATATCTCACTTTTAATCACTTTTATCGACTTTTTTAAACTTTTTTTTTACTCTTTTTAAATGACAACGTTAATGTTTATGAATATTGAAATAAAACATTACTACACATTTATTAATATCTTTTTTTTTTTACTGTTTATGTGTCAATTTTATCGACTTTTTCTTTTCTTATATTGAAATATTATATATATGAAATATTGAAATAATTCTTATATTGAATATTGAAATAAAAGACATTACTACACATTTATTAATAATATCTTTTTTTTTTTTTTTACTGTTTTACTGTTTGTGTCACTTTTATCGACTTTTTCTTTTGTTTTAAATGACTACGTTTTACTGTTTATGCGTCACTTTTATCGACTTTTTCTTTTTTAATAGCATTTTCTTAAAATGAATATTAAAATAATTTCCCAACTTTTTTCATTTCTATGTGTTTTTAGTTTTGTGTGTTGAATGAAACTTATTTTTCATTACAACAATAGTTATCGACCCCGGTTCTTTGGCTGACAAACGACATCTGTCGGCGGTTCTTGAAATTTACTTACAAAATGATGATAGAATAATAAATTTACTTACGTTTAATCAATGTTATTTTCTTTTTTAAATAGCATTTTCTTTTTAAATGACGACGTTTTTACTGTTTATGAATATTAAAAGAAAAATAATTACTAAACATTTATTAATAAGAAAATGGGTGCTAGTGCACTTATGATCCGCGCTATATTTTAAATCGTATTTCTAAGCTTAAAGTTTAATGTTTTTTTATTCAATTGTAAGGTTAAAGTAGAGAATAGGTACAAAACACCCTCCCCGTGTTAAGAATGGCTTTTTAAATAATAACGTTATTTCAGCACGGATCAATAAGTGCACTAGTACCACAAAATGGTGATAGAATAATACATTTAGGGTTTGTATTACTGTACACATAGATTCGAAAAAGTTGTCAAAAAACAAATATATAACAGATAAATGTTATCAAAGGCAAGATAATTTACTTTTCTGCCAAACTGGATATATTTTTTGTGTTTTTATTCAATGTAACATATTTATTCAGCTCGAAAAACAGTCTTTACCGATGTATTCGAAAATTCAAGATGGCGTCTCACACCCTCTTTAACACCGTAAGTATGGAAAAAGGTGTTATAAATAAAACCTATACAAAATACTATTAAAAACCCGCCGAATATATGTCAACCTATGTCACGGTAACATATATTGAGCGAGTTTTTAACAGTATTTTATCCGGTTTTTTATTTATAACATCTTTTCCCACACTTAACGTGTTAAAGAGAGAATAAGACGCCATCTTGAATGTTCCAATACATCGGTAAACACTTTATGGGTTTCGAGCTAAATAAATATGTTACATTGAATAAAAACACGAAAAATATATCCAGTTTGGTAGAAAAGTAAATTATCTTGCCTTTGATAACATTTATTTGTTATATATTTGTTTTTTGACAACTTTTTCGAATCTATGTGTACAGTAATACAAACCCTACATTTACATACGTTTGTTTATTTAATCAATGTTATTTTCGCACCATTCAAAATTTATAAATTATAAAATTAAAATAAACTAAAAAGAAAAGTAACTAAACAATTTTTTTATAATCTTTTTTAACTACAATATTTATTTACAAACAAAATTGGAAAAATAAATTATGGGTAAATGTTTACTTTAACTGTTTTTCTGCTGGTCGCCATGAAACTCAACGACCAAGGAGTATTTCACACGACGTACCACTCTGATAGATGTTTTAAAATATTGTCGAAAGCTTCTTTTGCGCTTTTGCCATAAATTTCCCGCCAATATGAATTCATCCAAATGGGATTCCATCGTGGTTGACTGTACGCCCATCATTGTTTTGAATCTCCTTTTAGCATTTTTCCAAAAACATTCTATGTTATTTGTGTGAACCCCGGTGAGTGGATCCACAAAGTTTTGTTGGTGATTCACCTGTTGATGTTGATATGGCGGATTGACGTTAATTGCTGTTATCGATGCATACGCTCTCCAGCAATCCGAGTATATAATTGTACCCGGCTTGATAAATTTTTTAATAAGTGGTGTCAACGTTTCGGCTGAACGATCATCAACAAAAACTAAAAAGCCAATTTTATCATTTCTGTCCCAGCCACCGAAAACCCACCGTTGTTGTGGAAGTCTCCCTCTGTTGTATTTTCTTTTGGTCGTTAATGACTCATCTATTTCTACAATATGTCTTGGTCCACCAATTTGGTATGGGTTCAACGTCAAATGGTGACTTGTAATGTCTCTTAAATACTGATACCATTGAATAACGGTACTCTTGTGTAATTTGCACATGTCAGTTGCTGCAAACACAGGTAACTGTCTAGCCCATGAGTATACCACTCTGATAAAATCTGAGAAAGTCATTTTTGACCGTTTCAGATATGACCCGTTGGTTAGGCTTGCTGTTTGGGTTTTGTGCGTTTTGCAACGGAATCTTCTCGTTCCTCGGTAGTTAATGACTGTCATCTCTCGCTGACATACAATGCAGTTCATTTTTGAAGCAACTATCTTCCTTTCCTTAAGGAACTGATATGTGGATTCAAAATCCTTGGTCCATTCGGTTAGTTCTGTAAACATTTTGGAAAATAAAGTTGTCTTGTGTTGTAAATGAACAGGAACCAATTCCTTCCGGTGTTGTAATCGAAGTAAATGAACAGGAACCAATTCCTTCCGGGCATGCATAACCCTTCCTTACCGCAAGCCGGAATATTTGTTTCATCATTGTTGTAATGAAAAAAAAAAGTTTCATTCAACACAAAACTAAAAACACATAGTAATGATAAATGATTTATTTTATTCATTAAATGAAAAAAGTAAAAAATTTAAAAAAATTAGTTGTTTATATGCGCATGTAAAAATGTTTGTACAAGTTGGAAATTATTTTAATATTCATTTTAAGAAAATGCTATTAAAAATGAAAAAGTCGATAAAAGTGAGACAAACAGTAAAACGTAGTCATTTAAAAAAGAAAATGCTATTAAAAAAAAAAAAAAAAAGTCGATAAAAGTGAATGAATGGTGCGAAAATAACATTGATTAAACGTAAGTAAATTTATTATTCTATCACCATTTTGTGGTACTAGTACACTTATTGATCCGTGCTGAAATAACGTTATTATTTAAAAGGCCATTCTTAACATGGGGAGGGTGCAAATTCACCTAAAAAAGTAGAATCTCATTTTACGGAATTAGCTAAGAGTGTTAATTTACAATAACACCTATGGCACCATTGGCACTTCTGCATGTCAGTAACATGAAGCGAATGGGTGTAATTTAGTTTCAAGAACCGCAGAGTCGCCGACAGATGTCGTTTGTCAGCCAAAGAACCGGGGTCGATTGTTGTAATGAAAAATAAGTTTCATTCAACACACAAAACTAAAAACATATAGAAATGAAAAAAGTTGGGAAATTATTTTAATATTCATTTTAAGAAAATGCTATTAAAAAAGAAAAAGTCGATAAAAGTGACGCATAAACAGTAAAACGAACGTAGTCATTTAAAACAGAAAAGAAAAAGTCGATAAAAGTGACACAAACAGTAAAACAGTAAAAAAAAAAAGATATTATTAATAAATGTGTAGTAATGTCTTTTATTTCAATATAAGAATAATTTCAATATTTCATATATATAATATTTCAATATAAGAAAAGAAAAAGTCGATAAAATTGACACAAACAGTAAAAAAAAAAAAAGATATTAATAAATGTGTAGTAATATGTTTTATTTCAATATTCATAAACATTAACGTTGTCATTTAAAAAGAGTAAAAAAAAAGTTTTAAAAAGTCGATAAAAGTGATTAAAAGTGAGATATTATTAATAAATGTGTAGTAATGTCTTTTATTTCAATATTCATAAACAGTAAAACAATGTCGATAAAAAGTGTTGTTACTATGGCAACTAAAACATGTCCTTTGCGCCTGCGCGGGGAAAAGTCATTGTTTTTTGAGGGTGTTCGGCAGGGAACTCTTACCGCGACCAGTACCCCACTCTGGGTCAGAGTGAACCTGGGAGCAATGACAATTAAAGAGTGGCTCCACCTCCACACTCCCCAAAGCCCGCAAGCTGGGGCCTCACCATCGGATATAGTTTAAGGTCAGCTTTCTAAATAACGTTATTATTTTAGCACGGATCAATAAGTGCACACTGCACTTAGTGCACTACAGCAGCACTAGTACCTTTTTTCTCTGATGATCATCTTTAAAGGTCTCAGATGTTATTTTGAAAGAGGGGTTTCTCTGAGTGTCAGCTTATTTTAGTGCTTCTACAGAATGTGAACCGGACCAAACTGACTTTTGCTTAACTAAACCTTAAGAAAGAATTAAATAAATAATAACAGTTCGCATCAACTTTTATATCATTATTCTAAAATAAATACAATTAGGAAATTAGTAAAGAACGATTTATTTTACTCGTTTGTGACGTAATTGCATTGCAAAAAATCTCATCGAAATCATAAACATTTTAAGTTCCGTAATTATGGCGATTTTCAAGAATAGTTAACAGAAAAATAGAGTAAAAGAAACAAATAGTCGACAAATAAATGATATCAAAACAATAAAAAAAAAAAAAAATTCTACCTAATCGGATGTTTTTTGTTTTAAGTAGTTTAAAGCGATTGTATTTACTTGTTTTATCAGAATCTTGGAAACAAAATGAATTGAACATGGTGACAATTTTACTCGAGATGAAGCTTCGATAATTGCCCAATTATTTATTTAGGTGAATTTATTTTACGTAAATATATCGGAAGAAGTTGGTAAACCATAAATAAATTGTTTTTGAACTAATTTCCGAACTGTATTCTTTTTAAAATAATTTATGTTGCCAATAATCGCTTAAAAATGAAGAATCTTACTTTTGGTGAATTCGTGTAAGTGTAAATTGAACAAATTTTATTTCTTAACACGTAAAAACCACTAAGTTGTAGCGAATTTCATTGCACATATGGATTGAGAATATGAAAAATCGGTCGAAAAATATAGTCGTCATCTTTATGAACAAGTCGAGAATAAACTTAAGAGATCATAACTCAAATTCATAATTTCTAGTTAAGGACAGAGACATTAATATATAACAAAAACAAATGCAATATAAAAAAAAATATTCCTTTTACCATTTGCACCGCTCGGGCTCGGGTGTTCATACCAACACTTTGTACCAAAGTGGCAATTTCCTTGCATAAAATATTTACAGACTGTCATTTTGATTATCTTGCAGTACTCACAAAATAGATGCTATGTTAAACGTTAACTTGACGTCATCAATGATCGTTTCAAAAGTGTATGTATTTGTAATAAATAAAATTTGGCAATACGAGTGTTCGATTCGCGGCCATGTTTGAATTTGGTGACAACCGGAAATCGTGAGAATTATCTCCCCTTTTTCTTATTCGTTTCACACCCGGATTCCGTGATTAAAAAACCCTCAATCCGTGCTTGGAGTCGTTTGTTTAAAACAGAATGCAGGTAAATTCATGTTTCCTTCCCATTTTATCGACTATTTGAGTTTGAATAAAAAAAAAAAAAAAATCTTATTAGTTATGGAAAAATTTCTCGACATTCCTAAGTGTTTCATCGTTGGGAAGTTGTTTTTAAACAAACTTCCGTTCTACACGCTTCGTCTTAGATTTTTAAAACAGTTTTTCTCTGACGTACGTTACAAATCAATCGATTTGTTTATCTCTCGCTCATTATAGGAAGATGTGACACAATGTTGAGAAAGTGGGGTTGGAAGTGCGGCAGATATAGATATGACTAATAGGTGTTTGTGCATCTATGTTACCGCGTTATTTATATATACATAGATAGTATTTTTAAGTTAAATTCAATTCTTACGATATTTTTGTTTATTACGTTGTTAGGTGAAAGTACAGAATAGTTACAAAATACCTTTCCGTCCTTTTGTTAAGAATAAAAAAATATTATTTCAGCGCGGTAATATATATGCAAAAGTACCGACCAATATCTTACTATATATGTCCCTTAAACTACTATTAGACAAGTCAAGCTTACGAAAACCATGTGCACGCCACTACTGCACTGATGCATGCATGCTGTGCAGTGCACATGGTCTGCGCGCATCGCTGCACGCTGCATCAGTTTTTTCTGTTATGATCGACCACACGACTAAGTTGCATTTTTTAAGCGATTGGAGTTCCGTCTGCGCAAGGAAAGTTTTTAATTATTATTTATTTATCTATTTTTTTTAGATGGCGTGGGTCATTTTTATTTCTCGCTTTTTTATGGTGGATTCAAATTTCCCTTTTTTTTTTTTTCTTTTTGCTCGTTTATGAATTAATTTATTTAGGGGGCACGGACCGCCTCAACTCCCCCCCCCTAAAAAATGAACGAGATCGGGTTGATTTGTTTTCTAAAACGAGGCCGAATTAACTTGTAAGCAGCAATATTCAAAATGCAACCAGTGAATTTAAGGAACACCTCGGGAAATGTAGGCCTTAATATCATAAGAACTATCCGCCATCGACAATTTTAAATGTGATATTCGCTCGAAACAGACCCGAATTCTCCTAAAAATCAACTTTTTAATGGCAAGTTTTGATTTAGTCTTCCATGTCACAAATACTGACGTAAGGTTTAGTATCAATAAACCTTGATTTTAATCATCTTGAGGGGACAAAATTGGTGCATGCAATATGTCTGTTCGATAATTAATTTTATCCATCATGAGACAGATATTCTAGTAGACAGCGGGAAGCACACATTTTACAAGACAAAAAGAGTCACAACTTATCAAGGCCTGACGGCCACTCGGGGATAAAGGTTCATGCATTGAGTAGAACTTAAGAAACGGCTCAACAAGAACTTGTTTACATTAGACTTGAAGCCGACCATGTTCTACTCAGTTGGAAAGTAGACCAGCGAAATAGTTCCACGGGCGAGCAGTTCTAAGAAAGAAGCTTCGTTCATGGAATTTGCGTTTTGTTCAAGCTAGGATCAAAGTGCGGTATATTTTCTATTTGGTCAGAAGAGAAATCCTAGCCGACTAGAGTAATGTTTATTTGTCTCCCATCCCGATTGATCCCTTTTGGTGAAGCTAAGCTTGATACCCCCCCTCACACACACACACACACACACACACACACATTATTAAAAACTGGCCTTGTGTCTAACTTTGTCCTTGTGGGAGAGGCAAGTAACTAAGAACAACAAAAGTGCAGTTTTAAGAAAAAATTAAAATCAATTTAAACGATGCAGACCCAAAGCGTTACTTTTTTTTTTTTTTTTTTTGTTTCTTCAATGTTGGGACCAGTGACATGTAATCTGAGAAATACACCTTATTCTTTTCTTTCTACCAAGTTGTAAGCAGTAAGTCGAGTCATCCCCCATCATTCTATAGAGAATGGGAGTGGGATGCTGGCAAAGCTGTTAACCTTATTAGGCAACGTTGCTACACCGCGATTTTTGAACTTGCAAACTTGTTGCAGTTATTCTGTCAGTTCTATTATACACTAAGAGCGTGTGCTAAAATGGCTGTATTGTAGATCCTAAAATGAATGCCATAGTTTTATCTGATTTCCCAAGTGGTGACGGAACAAATTAATTAACGATTTTAATTTGTTGCCTGATTTTTGCGAATTTGGGGCATTTGGCAGTATAGACAACAAAATGAAAAAAATGATTTAAAAAAAAAAAACTTCAAATAAATGTTATCAAAGGCAAGATAAGTTACTTTTTTTTTTTTTTAACCTATCTGAATAAGTTTTGTATATTTTCATGTTTATTTTAAGGCGTTTATTTAGTTTGAATTTAAATCAAAACGTAGATTCCATGAACAAAGCTTCTTTCTTAGAACTTCACGCCTGTGGAATTCTGTTCCGTCTGCCTGCTTCCCACCTGACTAAAACTTGGATGTCTTCAAGTCCAACGTAAACAAATTCCTGATGAACCGCCCCCTTAAGTAGACACTTTATTAAATATCCACACTAACGTACTATACTTACAATAACCCTTATCTCTGAGTGGCTTCCGGGCCTTGATAAGTGGTGATGGTGACCACCTTGTAAAAAAAAAAAAAAAAAAAAAAAGCACAAACAGTGCCGAATCTTAATTTATAACAAAGGTCAAATTACCGATTGGCCCCAACTAACCTTTCAAAAATTGAATTTTAATGGTATTCCAGTCTGTTTTGAATGAATACAACATTTAAAATTGTTGCCGACAAGTATTTTTTATGATATTAAGATCTTTATTATCCAATCTAATCTAATGGTTTTCAATGGTCGCCATTTTGGTTTTCACTTACAATTCAAAACTAGGCAAAACAATGCGCATGCGCGTTTTGTTTTTTACTGCAGATAATAAAAACAAACCATTTTTTCATATTGGATCATCAATATAGAATTCTTTATCATTATAAAAAAAAAGACAATAAATACAAGTACCGCTGATTCGTGTGAAAGGTGTACACAAATATTCTAATACCATTGCTGAGTTTAATAAAAAATATAAAGAAGGATTAAGTTTAGCTAAACCTGACACTAACACTACTTCTTTTAGCTAACCCTAAACCTACTTCTTTTTCATTAAACTCAGCAATTGTATTAAAATATTTATGCGTACAACTTTCGCATGAATCAGTGTTACTGGTATTCATTGTTGGAATCTTTGATTTTATTCTTTGGTTGTTGTTCAAAAACACCTTGATTTTCAATTTTCTTTGTACATACGCATTGTTTGGCAAATGTCTTAAGTGAAAACCAAAACGGCGACCACTGAAAACCATTGTGAAAACCAAAATGGCGACCACTGCAAACCATTAGAGAAAACATTGGTTAATAAAGGTCTTAATATCATGAAAACTACTTATCGGCGACAATTTTAAATATGATATTCACTCAAAGCAAACCTGAATAACCCTAAAACTCAACTTTTGGTATACATTGGCAATTTGATCAGAACAAGAAAGAAATGTCCGACATTGGATGGTCTTCTGGGGAGTCTTGATAATCACTCCAAAATCGAAAATTAAATAAAATACTGCTAGAACATTATTTTCATGCGATTGGTGCCATTTATTGGATGGGTTTCTACCAGTATCTATATATCAATAGGATAGCACGTGTGTTATTTATTTTGTGTGTCAGGCTTACATCCGAGTGACTGTCATTTAATTGTTATGGACTTCCATTTCTTGTAATAAATAATTTTACCAAGAATTCTTCATAAGTTTTGGTTTCGGTTTTGATTATAGCTAATGACACTCAACTCATTTATTTTTTTTATAAATAATTTTACCAAGAATTTTTCGTAAGTTTTGGTTTCAGTTTCGATTATAGCTGAAGGAACTCAAGTTATATATATTTTTCATAAGTTTTGGTTTAAATTCAAGGTGATGCACCGTATTCATATTGATATTTTTTTTTTTTTTTTTTTTTAAATTGCAACTTTATAATATATGAAAATTGATAGAACATTAATTCTGTAATAATATATACAAAATCTGCAAGAATTAAAATATCATATTTAAGCGTACTTAAATACTTGCTATGCCAGGCGTCCCTGCTAGTTTTTGTTTAATTTTCGATTTTTAAGCGATTAGCAACACTATTTTGCCCCTTTATTAACCGTTACCATAAAACCATTAGCAATAGACAGAGATTACTAAGCTAATTAGGGAATGCATAAAATATTTTATGATAGTTAGACAATACAGAATTCCCAAAATGTGACAGTTATACATGTTCCCTCACACAATTCTGAGGCAACAATCTCCAAATGACCGTTTCATGTCAACCATTTTTTTTTTTCTAACTTAACACTCGACACTATTTATGTTTCAAAGTAAACAAACGCTTTCAAATAAATTAAAATGCAAAAACTTATCCAGGTAAATAAAAGAGTAACTTATCTTGCCTTTGGTAACATTTATTTGTTATATATTGGGGTTTTTTTACCATTTTTTTCGCTTTGTTGTCTATGTATTTGTATTTTTTGCTGCAAAATGTCATTGAGTTCTTTTTAATAAATGGTTTGATTTCAGTGTTTCCTTCAAAATAAAATATACCTTAGTTAAACCTTGCTCTAATTCCAAGTCCAGGTAATAATACTGATATTTTGAAATAAACATTGCTTGATTTATTGTAAAAATTAGAAAAAAAGAAGTTTGACAAATTAGGCAAATAGATAAAATTTGACAGCCATTTTTGGGGCTTACTGCTTCAATATAACTGAATGCTTTCCTTTGATTTGGAAGCACAAATGAACCATTACTTGGTAATTCCTAATGTACTGTTGCCTAGTATTTACATTGCAATATGTTTCAGCATTATTCATCAACTTATTTTTGCTGAAAATCATGCTTCGCTAAAAACTAAAATAAGTTTTAAACGTTGACTATTATGCACAAAACAGTGATAAAAAAAACAAACAGATCCTATGGTGCATATGTTGGCAGCAATAAAGGATGGCTTGGCTTGGTTTGTGGGGAGATTAGCAGCAGCAGTAGCCAAAAAACATGCAAATGACTGGCTGCGGCTGACCTGAGTTCAGAGAAACAAAGTGGATATCAAAGAAAATGGACATGAAAGCGAAGGCGAGAAATGGTTGGCTGCAGCCGATGTGTGAAAAGTGAGAGGAAAAGTGTATACCAGGCAAGATGGACGATGGCGATTAGTAGCAGCATTTAACTACGGTATATTTTATTTTGTAGGAAACACTAAAATCAAACCGTTTATTAAAAAGAAATCCAGGACATTTTGCAGTATAGACAACAAAACGAAAAAAAATGGTAAAAAAAAAACCAAATATATAACAAATAAATGTTACCAAACGCAAGATAAGTTACTCTTTTACCTACCTGGATAAGTTTTTGTATTTTAACTTATTTTGAAGTGTTTATTGACTTTTAAGAGGTGTTGAAACAATTATAACGGTAATAAAAAAAAAAACTTTTGTTAAAGAAGAAAAAAATTCCAACCCGGATTTTTATTTATTTCTTTCCTCTTGTTTCGCTGTAACAGCAATGTTACAATATTGCAAAAAATCTAGAGTCTGCAAAATTGGGACGGTAGCAAGTCCATGAACATGAAATCAATGGAATACTGTTGCCACATCTGGGCAGGAGCTGATAGAAAGGACTTGTCCTGCCTTGATAGAGTTCAAAATAGACTTCGTAGCCTCGTAGGAGATGTCCTTTTCTCTTTCCTGCAATCTCTATCTCACAAAAGAGATGTTGTGAGTTTGTCTCTGATGTATCGTTATTTTCATGGAAAGTGTTCGACTGAGCTTCAGTCTATGGTCCCCCCTCGCCTAACTTTCACAAGAAACACTCTTCTAGCTGAAAACACTATCAATAATTCCCCCCACACTTTATCTGTGCCTAAACCTAAACGTAGATTCCATAAACAAAGCTTCTTTCTTAGAACTGCACGCCTGTGGAATTGTCTTCCGTTTTCCTGCTTTCCGGCTGACTAAAATATGGTTAAGTTCTTGATGAGCCATTCCATATAAGTCATCAAATTTACCGAATTTTCATTACTAATGATTACTATATTGTCCAATTTCTACTGTACACCCTTTAACCCTTATCCTTGAGTGGCCTCTTGGCCATGATAATGTGGTGATGCCAGTGTAAAAAAAAAAAAAAAAACATTTTGTTAGAATTGTTTCCATATTTATGATTGGTGATTTGTTTATCTGGAACAAAAGAAAATTATTATTTCTTATGCAAATAATTACAAATTTAAATGTTTTCATTAATGATTGAAAAAGATGGTAATTGGTTGGGAGAGCGAGGTTCAATTCTTGGTTGAGTCATATCAAAGACTCAAAAAATAGAACATGAATCCACTTTGCTAAAAAGTTTGAAATAGCATTTTTGCTTTTTGTTTTTTTGTCAATTATGCTTCAGTTTTAAATAGAAACTTATTTTGTTTGCCACATTTCAGCTTGAAATAACATTTTCTTTGGTCTGTCATGCTTTACTTTGAATATACACATCTTACTAATATCTGTTCTTGCTTATTTTACTTCCAGAATCCAAATGAAGACACTGAGTGGAATGATGCCCTTCGTGCAAGAGGCATCATTCCTCCGAAAGAAGAGAAAGAAATTTCTGAAGATGATATCATTAAAATTATGGAGAAAACCATTCAAGAAAAAACAACAGGTATGAAATCCTAACTCTAATCGAAAAAAAAATCTGGACTTGATTCTCAGTGACACTTTCCGCTTTAACCAGGTTCCATCCACTTCTCGAGAACTCAACGGCTCGACTCTCTCAATCTTAAACATCTTAACTCCCGGCCTTATATTATCTCATTTATACAAATTAATGCGCAATCGAACCTGCTGATTCGTCGCCTTCTCGTGTCCCATCGCTTGGGTTTCAAATTCGCACATGCAGCCCACCTCCGTGACTGCAGTCACACTCAATTTTCACTATACTAACCTTAATCTTAACCCCTTTTTGCTTTTGTGGCTATAGATTGAGGCTTACTACAATACTTAAACATCACGGTTTTTTTTTTCAAAAATATAATTTCAGTAATTATTTCATGATGTTTTGACCCCCAATTGAATCTCAGCATATTTTATTAGTAGGAGCTGCATGTCAGCTGAGGCTGTAGAATACATCAACTGCATCTCTGTAGAGGGGTAAGAACCTCCCAATGATGCCACCCGTGAGGTGTCAAGATGGAATCCTGGTAGTTGAGCAGCCATTGATCCAGCAACAGAGTGGTTAGTGACTTGCAACACACCACTTTGGCCCTTATTCTGACAGGCGATCAGATGGGGCCCGATCCGATCAATCGACTGCTCCCGACATGCCCTAGCTCATATATAGTTAATATTTCTCTCAACCGTATTATCCAATCTGCTTTTGTGGAACACTTCTCAACCCTTTATATTATATAAGCTAGAAGGCGGGGTCTAAGGGTCAGTTGTGTTAAGAGAAAGAAATGATGACTTCTGTTAGATTATTGAGTAAAACAAAACCCAGAATTTGGCAAAGGAACAGATTTTTTCTTGGCACAAGGATATTGGTATTGTATCCCTGTCTCAGCCAAGGCGAATTGGTTACCCCTTAGTTCATTTCTAATCGTAGTGAATGGTGGAGCATAGGACCAATAAAAAATCAAAACGCAATCATGGCTTTCTCTTTTAAAAATCCCAAAGGTATTTATCTAATTCAGATTTTGAAATCAACTTAGACTTCCTAACATTTATTATTATTGAATCACTGGATGAAATTAAACTGGTTAAATTATCCGGTTTTCTGATTAAAAAAGTTATATCAAGTAGGTCAAATTCAAAAACTGTTAAAAAAAACTTTGAAATGGCAATCTGCTAGTGGAAGTTCAAATGATGAAACATGTAGAAAATCTTCTCAAAATGAATACGTTCCACGTAAACACAAAGCGTATCCACACGCTAGATTAAATACCTCAGAGGCATTGTATAAAGCAGAGAGCTTTCATTAACAACACCAGAAGAAATATATTCAAAACCAACCAAGCCTATTACGAAAACAAAATGAAATGTCGATAACAATGTAGAAATACCCAAAGAAAGTTCTCGGACAACTGAATCTACAAGTGAAAAGCACCAAAAATCACCAATCCAACCTCCGGAGTCTTACAAAGACATAACTGAAAAAAAAAAATACAAGTAAAAAGCAGAATTCAAATAAAAGACAACCTGCTTTGATAACAACATAAAAGCCGAGGAACTCAAAGAAATGGAAATTGAAAATAAAACCCCACAAATAAGCAAAACAATAGAAAAAACATTTTATAAAATATAACTGGTTTGAACATTACTTCACACATATGTGTATGTGTTCCCTACATTCCAAAATTTAACCCAATGGGATGTGTGCATGCAAGTCGGGTATGTGCAATATATATATATATATATATATATATATATATATATATATATATATATATATATATATATAATTATTACGATAATTATTTTAATACCTACATACACTAGTGTTTCATCCTTTCGGGAATCATCAGTGCAGAGATTTATGATTACAGCTGGTCGGGAAATTCGAACCCAGACATGAAGCACAAGTCCGTTAGCAAGGAACAAACCACACGGCCAATGTTAACCGCGAGAAATACAATTGAAATTAACATTTCTATTAAAGCGTAAATGTCAAAGCCAGGCGAGAGTGATATTATGATTATAGGATCATGATATGTGCATGTAAGCTTATGTGACCAACTTATTTCAACTGAGAGTGTTCAACAATAATAACCGAGTTTTTAAAGGAGCTGACATAATTATTGCTATAATTATTTTAATACCTACAGACATTAGTGTTTCATCCTCTCAGGAAACATCAGGGAGTTACGATTAAAGCCAGTCAGGAGATTTGAACCCGGCCACGAAGCCATCTCTGATTCCATTAGCAAGGAACAAACCATATGGCTAACATTAATCATGAGAAATACAGTTAAAATTAACATTCATATTAAAGCATACATATGCACACTATATGTACGCTGGATTTAATTTTTATATAACCCATAGTGGTTGATATGAACCTAAACAGCCAAATGAAAATATAAAATGTGCGTCTATTGAAAATTTATAATTTTTAAACATAAATCTGTTAAATGTATTGATTTGTTAAATGTATTGATTTGTTAAATGTATTGATTTGTTAAATGTATTGATTTGTTAAATGTATTGATTTGTTAAATGTATTGATCTGTTAAATGTATTGATCTGTTAAATGTATTGATTTGTTAAATGTATTGATTTGTTAAATGCATTGATTTGTTAAATGCATTGATTTGTTAAATGCATTGATTTGTTAAATGCATTGATTTGTTAAATGCATTGATTTGTTAAATGCATTGATTTGTTAAATGTATTGATTTGTTAAATGTATTGATTTGTTAAATGTATTGATTTGTTAAATGTATTGATTTGTTAAATGCATTGATTTGTTAAATGCATTGATTTGTTAAATGTATTGATTTGTTAAATGTATTGATTTGTTAAATGTATTGATTTGTTAAATGTATTGATTTGTTAAATGTATTGATTTGTTAAATGTATTGATTTGTTAAATATATTGATTTGTTAAATGTATTGATTTGTTAAATGTATAAACTTGCTGAAGTTGCTCTTCACATTTTTGTTCAACTTTTATAAAATTCAAGTCGGCATCAAATGACCCCAAATGGGTTGATAAAACAAACGACCAACCAACCATTATAAGGAGAATAATTATCTCAGGATGAGTAAAGAGAATTCCCCAAAGAGAACAGCTTTACACCATTTTATGTTCCCTTACAAATATCAAAATTAACACAATGTTGCTAAACCTTATGTCTAGAATCCTTATTGCAATTTTGATCAAAATCCATCACATGATTTTGATTCTAGAAAATGTTTCAAATGCTTAAGCTTATTTAAGAAAATTTAAAGATTTCGGATTTGCATCGAATTTCATCTATAGTCATTCGACACCAATTAAACAAGATTCCGTGAACTTCAATTTCTTAAGCTTAAATGTTAAATTTTAGACATTTTCTAGAATCAAAATGATGTAATTGATTTTAACCAAAATTAGAATAAGGATTCTAGACATAAGTTTTAGTATCATTAAATATTGTAAAAAGTTTTCTCTAGATCCACAAAGGCAAAATACAGGTTCTTTTTCTTACCAGGATACTTGCATTTGTTTCAGATAAATAGAGCACCCGATTGGTCGTTTGCCCAGACATAAGAACTAAACTGCATTTCATTTGTACTTATCCGATCTCTTATTTACTGTTCAATTATTTTCTTAATCAGTTTAAGGACATGATCTATCAGTTTTAAGCCTGTGTAATAGTTATAATGCTTCTTCTTTACCCTTGTAGCAATTCATAATTATATTAATTTCCCTGACTCTTGGGATCAACCTCTTCTTCTTTCATGATCCGATTCATCATATTTGTAGATAAATCGATGGATGATATGAATCTTGAGGAGTTGAATGAAAAAGAAGATGAAATTGATGAAGAAGATGAACGAATGTTTGAAGAATACAGGTAAGCGAATTTAACCTTTATTTCATCAACTATTAAATGCATGTCATCAAATGTGCGTTTGTGTGATCACCCGTTCAACCATTAAGCGCATCAGAATCAACTCATATAGAATTTAAGAAAAAATGTAATAAATCCTGCCACGCTTTTAAAAGGTTTTCTTGCCGTTCATATTATCAGCTTTTTTTTCTCTTTTTTAACTTATTTTTTTCTTTTTCATTTAATGTCTTGTTTTGTTTGTTTTTGTGAATTCAGGCGTAAACGTATAGCTGAAATGATGGCAGCCCAGAACAATGCAAAATACAATGATGTCTTAGAGATTTCTCGTGAGGATTATGTCCGTGAAGTTAATAAAGCAGGAGAAGGTGTCTGGGTTGTTGTACACATCTACAAACAAGGGTAAGTCCAAAATTTTTTACATTTTAATAGCAAAACAATTGTTTAAATATAAACCAGAACAATGGTTTAAATATAAACCAGAACAATTTTTTTTTTAATACAAACCAGAACAATTTTTTTATAATACAAACCAGAACAATTTTTTTTTAATATAAACCAGAACAATTGTTTTTAATATAAACCAGAACAATTTTTTTTAATATAAACCAGAACAATTTTTTTATAATATAAACCAGAACAATTTTTTTATAATATAAACCAGAACAATTTTTTTATAATATAAACCAGAACAATCTTTTTATAATATAAACCAGAACAATCTTTTTATAATATAAACCAGAACAATATTTTTATAATATAAACCAGAACAATTTTTTTTAAATATAAATCAGTACAGTTTTTTTTTTATATAAATCAGGACAGTTTTTTTATATATAAATCAGTACAGTTTTTTTTTATATATATATATATATAAATCAGTACAGTTTTTTTTTTATATAAATCAGTACAGTTTTTTTATATATATATAAATCAGTACAGTTTTTTTTTTATATAAACCAGAATAATTTTTTTTATATAAACCAGAACAGTTTGCATGTCTAATCTTCACAAGAGTTTTTTTTTTTGTTACTTGTTTTCCTTGTACAAGTTCTTGAGATTCAACCACTTTATCATGTTTGTACTTGACATAATATATTGCTACGTTGTTATTAATTATTAAAATGGTGACAAAGTACATGGTATTCCTCATGCAACATCAGGTCTTGCTGCTAGTTGATAATAAAACGAATAAGTTTGTAATTTTTGCAGTAGTATTCGTTATAATTAAAAAATGAAATTATTATTTTTCGTTGTCTTTTCTCAAACTTAAGGTTAGGCATTTTGTGAATGACTTACAGCCTTTCCTATCTGTTGCCTTTTTGCTTATGTCAGGACAAGGTCATCATCAACTGATCCCTCCATGTCCCCTAGTAAAGAAGGGATTGGACCTAGTAATTCACTCCCATTCATCTGTTTGTTTGCACTTTTCTCAATGATCACGCCTTGGATTTTTTTGGATATTTTGCACAAACATTAGTCATGGTGAAAGTAAATATTTGCTAGAACAGATTTTCCGGGATAACTCTCGCTGCCTCCTTCCTTTAAGGGCATTGTAGGAGTAAAATTACCCTAAAATCGTTCATCTGTTTGTTCGCACTTTTCTCATTAATCACTCCTTGAATTATTTTGGAATTTTGAACAAACATTAGTGAAACATAGGTGAAAGCAAATTTTATCATTAAGAACCTTTCAAATCTAATTTTTCACATCAATCACAGACACAACTTGGTTCACTGGCGTCAACACTTCCACCATACAGCTTCATCATGATCAACATGTCCAATGGCAAAGCCATCATTTTCTTTCATTGACAAATTTACAGCATTCGGTCCAAAGATTCTACCTGCGCATGGCAAGTTTTTCTTTCTTTTGTCGATTCATAACTTAAATGCTTCTTGCAGCCTTCAGCATATCATGGCAATGCGCACCAAGAAACTTTGCATAACATGCATCACACAAGGTATATTTGACTTTCACAGCATTCACCTTCCTTGACATAGCAGTCCTTTTCTATATCTTGGTCACTCTCGAAATTCTCTTTCCAGGCTTATTCACTCATGGAGGTAGACGTCGCATGCTCAGCTTGTTTATAATGAAAATAGTTTTTAAACGATTAATGGAAATCCGTAGGCATTATAACAAAAATCTTATAAGTTTTGAATTATTGGTGAGTTATTTCACTTGTATTTTGAGGGTTTTTTTTATTCAAAGTAGTGGGCAAGACCATACCCTTCTGATACTTATAAAATTAGATTTTCTTATTTAAAAATAAAACTACTTGATCAATTAATATGATTTTTGGAATATGATATTTTTGTTTCATCACAGGTGCATACATCATACAGGTTTTTCTTTATTTTTGTTTTTAAATATGGGGAAGTTCAGGACAAGAACCATTATTTGTAAAAACTAACAGCAATAAAATACTAATTCATGTAATATTATTAGTTATAACCATAAAACTTAGCATCAATTTACATGAAGTGAAATATGTGGATAACTACGTAGCTAAAGATTCGTTTTTGACAACCATTTGCGTGACAACAGCATATTCTTTTCATTGTTTTCACTCTTGAGTATATATCTGTTAATATCTTATGTTTTATATAGACTAATATGGTTCTCGGTTGTCTTACTGTGTCGGATATATTCTTGAGTCAAAAGAACGAAAAGAATATTCTGTTGTCACAGCCCTATTTATAACTAATGAAACTGTGATGAGACCACGTGTTACCTCATTTGATAGCAAACGCCAATTCCAACGCTGTTTCCCTGGTTTTATTCTCTTTTGTCTTCTCTTCTGGCTGTGTCATCATCTCTCACATTGGTAGCTGCTGAAGGGTGTTCAGTGGCTCATAAGTATAGAAAATAAAATAAAACACATTCTGTTAATATTAGTTGAGCTCTGTTGGCCTAAACATGCGTGGTTCGGCACATGTTTCCAAACCATTTCTGCAGACAAAGAAGTTTCACTGCTATTTTTTTCCTAACCTATTTTTCAACATATTTAAATTGCATTGTCCATTATTTTTTAGCTGATCTTATTTTAATTCAATTTTCATAAAAAGAATTGAACAATCAAAATTCCTTTTACAACAACATATCTAAACTATTTTATGTAAAACTGAACAATGCTAAATTTCATTTCTGAACCTTGCTTACAAAGTTCAAATCTTGGTCTATCCTAATCGCATTTTCACTTATCTAATTTTTTTCTTACAAGAAAAGGGGAATCTTTCTTGTAACACCTGCAATTACAGCAAAGTCCCACACAAAGTGCTGTCCTCTTTGTTAGTGTTGTGGAGATGCCTACTAATTAACATAGGCGTGTGAGTGAGATATATAAAGGTATCAATCACCAATACTGGGGGAGTCCGGCAACGACCGTCAAATAGGCAAGATGCTTATGCTGCCTCCAGTAAGACATGCAACATGCTACCTGCCGGAATATCTCCAACTGAAGTATATCTGAAGACATGTAAATATGTATATAACTTTTCTTCCTAATATATTATTGTATACCTTTACTTTCGTGTTCTTGTTAATTATTTGTGCAGACACAACAGTTAGTTATGTAGATAATTGTTAAAAGTCAAAACTGTTGAACGTTTGTTTTTTTTTCTTTTAGAATTCCTCTGTGCTGTTTGATTAATCAACACCTTGTGACTTTGTCACACAAATTCCGACAGACAAAGTTTATCAAAAGTATCTCCACTGTTTGCATCCCAAATTACCCTGACAAAAACTTGCCCACCATATTTGTCTATTTCGAAGGAGAATTGAAAAAACAATTTGTTGGCCCTTTTGCTTTTGGAGGAATGAATTGTACAATTGAAGGTAAGTACTACATATTGGAGGAAATAAAAAAAAAAAAAAAAAATCAAAAGTAAGGTGTTTTTGCAGTATAGTAGGATTTGAAGCAAATCCATTTCCGTATCGTGTCAAAATTATAAATTCCGAAAATTATGAAAAATGATCCAATGAAAGATGTACTAGATTTATTTATTTATTGCGGACTATTATCCTCATTTTTCTTAATTGTTGTTTTCACAACATCTCGGCCAACTATTCCTCTGGCCTTTGTCAGGTTGTAACTGCGACGGGATAGGAACTCCGAATCTCCTAACTGCATTCTCAGCAATTACTGCCATCCATAGTTATTGTCGTCTCACCACGTTTTGGCCAAGAAAGCCTCTGGCCGACTTTGGGTAGGATTGAAACTGCTATCTTCAGACAATTCTCACCTGGAACCTTAGAGATTCAACATCTCTATCCACTGCCCAAAGCCGGCCAGAGGCTTACTTGGCCAAAAAACGAAGTGAGACAACAACTATGGATGGCAGTAATTGCTGAGAATGCTGTTAGGAGATTTGGAGTTTTTATCTCGTCGCGGTTACCACCTGACAAAGGCCAGAAGAATAGTTGGCCGAAACGTCATGAAACAATAACTAAAACGCTGAGGATAATAGTTTGCAATAAATAAAATTAATAAATAATACTCATTTCAATAATGAATTCCAATTAAATAATATGTGCTAGATTTAGTTTTTACAAAAAATCATACATACTATCAGTCGCACATTTTGAATTGTGAAATATTGAATTTTAATGGAAAGCAAATTCCAAATTAAAACATGGTAAAATTATAATTTGATAACTTTCATTTTTATTTGTAACCATTTTTATACTGTATCATTTTTCATAATTTTTGGAATTATTACTAATTTCAACATAACATGGAATTATGTAATAGTGTTTTTACCTGAAATAAATTTGTTTCAAATACCACTATTCTGCAGAAGCACTAAAAATAGCATTGTCTGGCATTCTTTAAGGTTTATTATTCTTAAACTTTAAAAGATATAGTGCTATACCTTTTTTATTATCTCTTATTTATTAGCAATACTTGTCCTTCCAAATGATCTTCAACTTAGCTAGTGTTGCAGCTATCATTGCAATTCTGGCTAATACTTCAGGTTTTGACCCTTCATCTGAAACTATTGCTCCAAGGTATTTGAAATTCTTCACTGTTTCAAGCTTTTCTCCGTTGGCAGTGACGTCAGTTTGAATTCCATTGTCATTGTCATCATGAAAAAATTGAAATTGCTTAAAATATCTTAATGATGGCATACGTAGAAAAGCTTAATGATTTAAGAAAAAATCTACTAAAAAATGTTTAATCTGACTAAAAATAAGGAAGTTATGACTATTTTTTGTGTCTTGCATGTTTGGATGTTTTTCCCTCTTTAAGACTATATGTGCTTTGTCACATTTTTTACACTACTTTTTTAGTAAAAATGCTATATCTTTGTTTAAACACAAGATTAAGCAATGAAATTTGCCATATAAGTGCAGTTTTGTGCAAGAAATTCGAATATGTCAGTGAAAATCCCCAGAAATTAATGGTTTCTAAGTAATCTGCAGTAAATGCACATAAATATGTTGCAATACTATAAAAATTCCATGGATACATTCAAAAAAGAATTTAGAGAACTCAAAGTTGAATTGTAATGCATTTTATGTACAATAAACTGAAGCCTAATACTAGAACTGTTTCACCATATTTTTTTGTTTCCATTAGCATTATAGAGATTAAATTTAGATTGATCACTGAATATCATGGTTTTAATTTTATCTTCTGACATTTTTATCCATCTCCTATTTGCTTCAAACCGATTATTAATAAGTTGTGGTTTTAATAATGGTTTTTAGAAAGGGTGCCAAGTATAAATCAATATCATTTAAATAGTTTAATGTGAACACAACATTCTGTTCTAGTTTTTTGCTAATTTTCTACATGATGCAATAATTATCAACAGAAATTTCCTCATTTCGAAATTTTACATTATCACTTTCAGCTTTTTTAGTTTTCCTAAGTGACTGGTGATGCCATGTTTTCTTATAATTTTTGAATAGTAGAGAATGGAACTTCCGGCCTTTTTTATTTCTATAATTTAATGGTTAACTTGTTTTCCCATGATGTATAGTTAATTATTTGAACATACCTTGTATTTATTGGATTTTGGATTAAAAAATTCAATTGGCTACTTTTGTTTTACGGATGAAAATGTGTGTCAAATAGAAGTTTTTTTAATATAATATATCGCTAGTGTAAAAAATTTGCATAAATTTGTTTATAAGTAAAAATATAGGTTACCACTTCTTTTTTTTTTAACACACTGTGTGTTTGTGTGTATGTGTATATATATATATATATATATATATATATATATATATATATATATAAACGGCTTTCATCCTAAGTTGATATCTACACCACACAGATTGAATACTCACACACAACAATAAAAGTAGTAATGTCCACCGACTAAAAATTCTTTTGATATTTCAAAATTTCAAGGTAGTTCTACTAAAATAGTAGAAAAACTATATATATATGTATATATATGTAAGAAGTTCACTGATGATGGATAAAAAAAATTATACATTTATTGAATCTTCAAATGTTTAAAGACAGCAAATACAATAGAAGTTATCCTTTAATCAGTGGAGTTTTGAAAGTTTATAACTTGCTCAGCAGAAGAAATAGTAAAGTAATGTTTTCCTCTGATTAGAAAAGTAGGAATTTTTGAAACACTTCTGAAATAATATAAAACTTGGAAAGATTAGGAAAAACGTGGAATCCATAATGAACAGATACAATTCAACAATAAACCCAATCTGCAATTTTGAAAACTTAGTAGCTGCAATCATGGAACCATTAGGTTCCATGATTGCAGTAATATATTATATATAACATAATGCGGTAATGGAGAAAAAAGTTATGAATATCTGTAATCCAAAAGTAGATCCAATCCGCATACTTTTCACTCATATATATATATATATATGTATATATATATATATATATATATATGAAAATTTTCCGGGGGGTACAGAATTTTATAACGCCTAAATATAGACCAAAAAGCATAATTAATTTTTTTTTTTTTCCTATTCCCTGCCATTTTCATGACTTTTTTTGTTTGTTTAAAATCGTATTTTCCTCGATTTAGCTTTGATAAGTGAGGAACGAAACCTGGTTAGCTAACCTTTATTTTCATTTTTTATTTTTTAAATTCATTATGCTTTTTGGTCTGTATTTAGCCGTTATATATATATATATATATACTCTCTCTCTCTCTCTCTCTCTCTCTCTCTCTCTCTATATATATATATATATATATATATATATATATATATATATATAATTTCTTGTCCTGGAATCTGGTAAGACCAAGCAACCACAAGAAAAAGTTATACTATAACATATTAAAATAGTTAATTCAGGCTAGAAAAATTATGTTCTCAACTTATTTATCAACTCAGTGTTTGAGAGGTAAAGGAGAGCATTAATGGAATATTCTAATATCTATGAATCACATATAAAGATCAAGTGAAGTAAAATTAAACAAAAGTGAAATATGCACACACATATACACATACACATGTACATTGTGTGTGTGTATACAGTCTCACACGCAACATTCTCTCATTATGATCCATTTAATATCCATTTTGTATGCATAGGATTTACACCTAAACTAATTAACCAATCATTATGGATTTTAGAATACATCTGCTAAGCATAATAAGTTTAGGAGTAAATCTTGTATATATAAATATATGCATATAGACTAGAACCATATAAAGTTTAAATTCAGTGGGTTTCAGAGTGGGGATATTATTCTTGACTTTGGTGACCCCTTAATTGTGTCTGACTCCACACCTTTGTTAAATACAGGATCATTCTCAGAGTTAAAATACAAAAGCCACCATGAAGAAATAACAAAAAATATGATCGATAAAAAATTAAAAAAAAACTTCTTTCACTGTTTTTATTCTTCTTTTCTCTGCAGATCTTGAATGGATGTTGTCGGAGGCTGGTGCAGTGAAAACTACCCTGGAATCTCAACCTGAAAAACAACGAATCCATGATGTGTTTGGTACCGCAATCCAGGATAGCAAAATAGATGACGATGAAGATGATTGGTAAATTGCATGATGTCCACAATTGCCAACAAATCAACTTTTGCCTTACTCAAAGGTCAATGTCGATCGTTTTCATTTTGACCCAAACATTCATGGATGGACATTTTTGCAATTTTATGCAACCCGACAAATATTTACTGTTTTTTTTGTTTTTTTTTTATTTAAATGATGTATTAAAATATACAAAAGAATTTTAATTTAACTGGGTCTGTTATTTTTCATGATTTGTTTTTCTTTATGCACCAGCATACGAGAATAAGATATATATATGTATTGTGAAATGAAATGCTGTGGATACAGGATGTATGACAAAAGGAAATACAATTAAACACAAGAAGGATGCTTTTGGCACATGTGTAACTATTTGAATAATTTTGTGGTGTATGTGACAGTCGTTAAATGTGGAAAGAACAAATGGAGACATGGATGAAATGAAGTAAAAAAAGTATTTTAATCAGAATTTATTATGCAGTGGCAGATATGTTGTATTGTTTAAATGTGATTTTTGCCAGATGTTTGATGAAAGAATAAGATGTGAGCCTAAGGTTTACACTATTTTGTGATAAGAGATGGATTACAGCACTTCTGATGCACATGTGGCATAGGAGAGGGTATTTAATCTAGAGAAGAGTGCAGTTTGTAGAATCAAAATTGTGAGTAAAGATGTTTTGTATGACTATCTTTGAGGTTCCATTTATCTGATATAATATTTTGACTGCAGAAATTCTCCTCTGGACCAAAATATCATAGTTTTGCAATAATAGATGCCACAAATTCATTGCATCTAGGCTATTAGCCACTATCTTATGTAATTTTCAAGCACAATTTTAGACACATTAAGTCGTTATAATAGCATTGCATCCTAGGAGCAACACCATCACAATCGAAACATCTATAGAGGAAGGAGTCCTATTTTTCTCTATAAATATTTAGTCCTCCCACTGCTACTAGTTGACACCACGACCTATTCTACATTTTCCTATGATGCTTACATTGCACACATCGTAACTGGTTATTAGTTACATACGCATAACATAATCTTTCTATTACCCAATTCAAAAAATAAAAAATTATCCCTTCTCAAAATCTGCGCCATCTGATTGGCTGAGACCAGCCAATTCTATTATTCCAGAATCCACTTTTTTATGCATAAACCACAGGTACCATTATTTATTTTTCGATTTTGGGGCGTCTTTACAACCCTTACATGATGCTATTTTTTTGTTTTGTTTTCATTTGTTGTTGTGGGGACGTTTTCTAATTATATTTTCTGATTTTTTTTTTTTACATTTATTATTACTGTGGATGCTTGTACTTATATATTCTCCTATGCTTACCTTTTTTGAGTGAGTTCGATACTGGGTTGGTTAGATGGTGAGTTCGACGTTTAATGACTTCGATGTTGAGTGAGTTAGATGTTCAGTAAGTTAGATGTTGAGTGGATTCGATGTTGGGTGGGTTAGATGTTGAGTGAATTCGAAACTTCTTTTTCACCTGTTTTTTTTTTTTGTTTTTAATAAAAATTTTGTTACTTGTGCACTTTTGATACTGTACTGAAATAATAATGTTATTTTGAAAGCTATTCTTAACATGGTGATGGGCAGGTATTCCACTATTTGTTTACATTGCGGAGCGCATATATATATTTTTATGTTTATAGCTTTCGAAATAATGTCATTATTTCACCGACTGCAAAGTACTCAAAATTGAAAGTTTTCATAATTTGCCTGACGCCAAAATTGTTTGCTTTATTTTTTTTATTTATATTATTTATGAAGCCACTCAGGGATAAGGGTTATTGCAAGTACAGTACGTTAGTGTGGAGATTTGATTTATTTTTTTTATTTATTTTTTTTTTTTTTTTTGTTTTTTTTTTTTTTTTGCTGCTGCTGTTGTTTCTTCTTCTTCTTGTAAGGAACACTTACCAGTCACATGACTAATTACGTGACACGTCAATAACGAAATAGAAAATAAGTCAGAGACTAATGATGTAGAACGTTATAACAAGAAAGTGAACCCCTTTCTTAAAAGTCATTAATTTTTATTTGTTTTTTTGTAATTTTTTCTGCTAATATGATATTTAAGTCTGTAATCTATGATAATTGGGAAAAAATTAGAAAAGGAGAAAAACATGCATTTTTAGGGGGTGGGCACTCTCGTACAGGTCCACTACACACACACACACACACATATATCTATATATATATATATATATTCGACATTCACTTCAATACTGCTGTATACATAAGTAATATAAATCTGAAAATATTTTAGGCAAGTAAGCTGTACAGAAATGTTTATGTTTAATATATACAAATAAATACACGTTGGTCTACAATATAAAATGGTGAATAATGATGGCAGGAATCTGACCTCTTTCCAAAAGCAAACTAGGTCACACAATAAATGCATCTAGCATATAAAAAATCTTTGTCTCAAATAAGCAAATCATTTCCAAAGAAAATTGGTTAAATTTCAGGCTATGTAGTATAAATGTTGGAAGCTTGTGTGGAATTACTGGTGGGGTTGTTGATTCAAAATCAGAAATCTTATGTCTGGTATATTTATTTGCAGACTATTATCCTTATCTTTTTTCCGATAGTTGTTGTTTCACAACTTTTTTGCCAACTATTCTTCTGGCCTCCGTCAGGTTGTTAACCGTAACGGGATAGGAATGCTGAATCTTTAAACGTATCTTCAGTAATTACTTTCTTCCATAGTTGTTGTCATTTCACCATGTTTTTGGCCAACTAATCCTTTGGCCGGCTTTGGGTAGGATTGAAACCACTATCTTCAGGCAATGATCAACTGAAACTGTAGCTGTTCTCTATCCACTGCGCTATGGGTCTCGAAGGTGTAGTGGATAGAGACATACAAATTACTCATCTAAAAAAAAGACAGAATTCCAATAATTAAACAACCTATGTCTGGTCTTTTGTCTTAGTCACACACATGAACAATAGAAACTGGCTACTTCCACACTTGCCCTATTAACCACTCCTAACTGATTATTTAGAAACTGACTACAAGTCATGAGGCATCTTCCTGACTCAAGAGTTCAAAAAGATCTCAATGCTTTTTGTATTAATCTCACTTCCTATACTTTTGCTAATGAATCATTTATTCACATTGTTGGCTCTTCATCCATAGTATCATAGCAGATAGACTATCTGCTGGTTAGAAAGAAAGACAGAGAGCTCTTGAGTTATAAGAAAGTCGTGCTTGATGAAGAAATTTGGGCACTTCTGTATGACAATGCCATGAGGTGACTGAGACGAGTTATCAACCCCTGCCTCTGTTCTTTGAATGAGAAATGCCCTCTACCAGCCGTTCTGTGAACCTCAAATATAAACAAGTGTCTCCGAGAATGCAAAAATATATAATAACGAAATAAATAACACAAAAACAAAGGAAAAGCGAAACATTTATTGTATAAAAAATATAATTTTAATGTTTGAGTGATTTATAAGTGAAAATAAAATAATAAATGTTAAAAAAAATTAAACATTTATAGATTGTTTTTAGAATTATTTGGGAGTTTTTTTTTCAGTATGATTGTAAAATGTAGCAACATATAATTTTTTTTATTTTTTTTTTTTTTCACAATAAGATTGTATAAAAACATATCAAAATATAATTTTAGCAAAATGTAGCAAAATATCATTTTAAAAACATGAAACATTGATAGAGGTTTAAAAATATTTTTTTTATTCAAAGATAGTGTGTTTGTTTTTACAGTAAGATTGTATAAACATATCAAAATATAATTTTTGGTTTGTCAATAGAGCAAAATGTAATTTTAGAAGTTTTTATTTATTTAATTATTCATAAAAATTTATAGAAATTTTTAATAATGTATTTTTGGGGTTTTTTTTTCAACAAGTGATACAATTTACCGACCCCTGTTTGACTGACACACACCCTCTATCGGCTGTTCTTGAAACTAAAATACACACATTCGCCTCATGGCACTGTCATGCAGAAGTGGCGAAATTTGTGACACAGCACAATCCGGTTATTTGTAATTTTAAGCTGTAGAAATCTCATGAGTATCATCATCAGCAGGAGGAAGATGTGGAGGTTGGACGAAGATCGGGGGAAATGCGAGTTTAAAGAACGAGCTTACTGTTATCAAATTCACTTCTGGAAATGTGAAAGAACAATGGTAGAAATTGAAAGATGCAATTTTGGAAGAAACAGAGCAGATTTGTGGGTGGACAAAAAGGCCCCCACGTGACATGTTAGTGGAATGAGGCAGTTGAGATGTATATCAAAGAAAAGTGGTGCCAACAAGGATGATGAGGCCTTATTACCAGACATATAATGAAGCCATAAGTGGATAAAGGAATAAGGAAATATATTTGGTAGCAAGGAGGGAAGCAAGAAGAACAGTATACAAATGCCAAGGAGGAGGATGAGCCACATTTTATTATTTACTACTAGCCTGGGTACTCGGCGTTGCCCGGGTGTTTCGAGGTGTGTGTTGAGCAAAAAAAAAAAAAAAAAAAAAAAAAAAGTGGTAGTTGGCAGGTAGGCTCGAATCCATGATGTGAAAGCGGAAAAGAAAGTGAAAGAAAATCTGATGTTTTACTGCTACTCCATGACACAACTGAATATTCAGAACATTATAATTAGGCAAAGTCAACCCAACCTACATGATGACTTGCAAAAATGGCTCACAAAAAATTGATCCCTCCTTGTAGAAAACTGCCGAATTGAAGATGAAAGAATTAATGATTTTGGCCAATTTTTCGATATTTGTCGTCCGAATGATCGAGGTTCAAAATGATACCAATCTTGTGACAATCCATCGCCTCTGTCAAAAGTTTTCAGTGGACATACAAACAAACAAACATACATACATTTAAACAGACAGGTGAGATTTCTATCATAGATGAGTGGATGACCAAAAAAAGATGAAGTATTCTCTCCTCCCTTGACAAGATTCACAACCAGCTTTGAAATCTAGTGGGTGAAGCCCTTTTCTCCACTTTACTTCCTCTTTCTCATAGAAGAGGTATAACTCTATCTCTGCTCTATTGTCATTTTCATGGTAGTTGCTCATCTCAGCTTCTATCTATGGTTCCACCCTGGAGGACATTTACAGCAGATACTCGTCTAGCTACAACAAATGCCGACAATTTCCCTTATTATCTATTTGTGTTTAAAACTAAACATAAATTCCATGAGCAAAGTTTCTTTCCTTCAACTGTCCATCTGTGGAATGCAATACCACAGGGATGCTTCCCAGCAACATGGCCATTTTCAAGTCTAATGTGAACAAGTTCCTATTGAGCTATCCTATTAAATGAACAAACTCAAATTCCACCATTACTAATCACTCATTAATTCTTACCATTGAGTGGCCTTTAGGCCTTGATAATTGCCTCCCTCCTTAGTAAAAAAAAAAATGCTAAGCAGACAGCAGAGACAAATATGCATATTGCTGAAGAAAAGTGCATTCATAAAGAGAATGGAATACTGGCACAAAAGAATAGGACAAAGGAATACTTGAAAATGCTATTATGAAAAACGGGCAAAATTATCGCCCGTTGACTTAGAGTGAGTGCATCATGCCAAATTGATGGTTGAATATGGTTAAATTTGTCCTCATTTTTTCATTAAATAGTAATCCATATTAATCCCTTACTGTACATCGAATGAATACCTATTTAGTTCGCTTATCATAACAAAATTTCAATCTGTTCAACCCAATAATTTCCTGGAAAAAGTGGAACAGACAAACAGACAAACTTGGAGAAATATGATACTGAATACTAATTTTCTGTGGAGGCGAGTAAAAACTAGAAGTTGAAGAACCAGTATTGGGGCCAGCTATAAGAATTGATCCATAAATAGTACAGAAAGTGATGAAAAAAAAGATGAAGAAGGAGGTTTATAGCAACCGACCTCACTACAAATAGGCAGAGCTACTTCTCTCAACGAGATTTGAAATCCATTTCCTCCCTGGCTTGTCCAATCACAAGCCAGCTCTCTATCACGTGACAGAGTACATAAAGGGCCAAATCTGAAACCATTAATTCTCTTTCTCGATGGTCTGCCCAACAGCAAACATCACCAGCTTTGGCCCCCGGCCGAACGTGAGTACAACAAGCTAACAATGGCTCTCTTCTAAATACCATTCATTTCCACGTGCTGTACCCAAACGAACATTCTTTGTCATGCTAAAGAACATACAACTCACACTCACGCATGACAACACATCAACACACTGAAGACTTTGCCTCCTCTTTCTCCTGTAATCGGCTTTCCTTCTTACCAATGGCTACTACCTATAAACACGTGTAAACGGAACTGAACTGTTCTCTTCCTCAACAAGCCGGCATGATATTAAATCTATCTTTACACAAGAACACTTCGATCTACTAACCCGTCCTCATTTCTACCAACGCTACTAACGAATATGGCAAATAATGTTTGTTTATTAAAATAGAATGAAACTCCATCTTGTTGTCTTCCATTACATTATCTCTTATTCTATAGGTTCCTCAGGTCTCATTGCTGAAATGATGCGGCTGTAGATGAAACAGGCCAAGTTGATTGCAGACTTTACAAATCAGATCATAATAGAAGAGATGGTTGCAGAAAACTGAGATTGGTTAGGTGCCAATCAACTGTACAACTAAGAAAGTAGACACAGCCAAAATACGACAAAAAGCAAAGAAGTTAGGGCAAACGCAAATGAACAGTTATAAAAGAAACGTATTTGTTTCACCATAAATACAAGCAGAAAAATATTTTTTAAAAAAATGGAGAAAATTAATCAGTGAAGGTTCTAGAAGCAGGAAAGTTGAAGAAACAGAAAATATCTTACTGTGATAACAATGGAAACTGGATAAGCAGGAAACTGGAAACTAGTTCCTGGACAGCATGGAATGACGTCACAAGAAGATTGACATGGACACTTCAGAGGTGTAATGAGATGTCTTAGGTAGGTTCAGTCTGCAAGTACATGGCCAAAGGTTGGATCGACAGGAACTGAGGTTGCAGGAATGAAAGTGAGGAAGCTGGATGATATTTTTTTTTTTTTTTTTTTTTACAAGGGTGTCACCACTTATCAAGGCCCAGAGGCCACTCGAGGATAAGGGTTAATAGGTGTCGAGTCAGAGAGTCTTGGTGGGAGGACATGTACGCTCTTCGGCGTCACTTCCGGTGGCATTTGAGTAAGACACACCAAGGCCAACCTAGGCTTGCCATTTATAGTGTTATGTTATTCGCATATGCAAATAAGTGGTTGCCACCACAACACCCCCCCCCCTCCCAAGATTTGAAGTCACACAGATTTCAATATCTTTTTCTTTTTGGGTTTACCATTAATGGTTCATTCACTTTTCTTTTCCTACCTGATCTTCAGGGTTCAGGTGCATTTTGAGGCGGTTCCAAATTAAAAGATTCGTATATGATATCTATGGTGTCCTCCTCTTCGACTGTTGTCGTATCATCATCATCTTGGATATGACGTTTTTTTTATCTGATTTAGGTGCCTTTTATGTATATTCTGTGGACCTTTAATCATGTATGTACAATCACCAATGCGTTTATCCACTACTCCACATTCCCAGTAAGATGTGTTATTTCTGTAGCACTTAAAATATACTCGATCTCCCGAGTTATATTTCTTTCTTCTCGTGTATGTAGTGTTTCGGATAATTGCCTGCCTTGATATCACAAGAAGATTGACGTGGACGTCCGTGAAGTGTGATGAGATGCCCAGTCTGTAAGGATGTGGCCAAGAGCTAGATGGACAGAAACAGAGATTAGAAGAAAGGCTGGATACTTGGATACTAGAGTCTAGCATTGTCAGTCACTGAAACAGAAAATTGAATGTTCATGAACCTGGAACAAGGTGCTGGATATTGCCAGGCACTGAAACAGAGAGTCGGACATCAATAGACATTGGAACAGGGAGCTGGAGGCTATGGGCAGGAACCAGTGGAAGGAATTAGAGTAGGAACTGCTGGTGCAGGGAGAAACTAGAGCAGGTGTTGCTTGAAGGAGCTGCTGAAAGTTGCTGGGGCATGAGTGTCATGAAATCAGAGGTGGGGGCCTCCTGATACACCCCACTCCCACCCCTGACTGAATCCTCTTTTCTAGGAGTTTGCTGAATTCATTCAGAAAGAGATTCACTACAGCCAACATGCCTAAGTTACAATCAATTAATTATAATTAATTAATGACTGAGTTTGTTTTGGTAAAAAATATCAAGAATGTTGCTCAGTACTATTGAGATAGAATTTTTGTTCAACATTTAAATGCTGTTATTTGATTGAATGTGAAAAAGTTGAACTGCGTGTTTTTTAAGGGTCAAGATGTGGCTTAACACCAACGTGTTTTTGAAAAAAAAAACGTTTGCTTGAACCTGTAACATTCTAACATAAACAAATGCAGTGCTAAACCGATATCACGATATATAATTGACCATAATTAATTAAAAAAAGAAAACAATGTGACAAACAGTTGTATTAGAAGTATGTGCAGATATGTTTAAATGTATATGCAAGGATTGTTAGAATGATAAGTGCAAGTGTGTCTACAAATGTGTGATGTGCATTCTTCATCTGCACAGTTGGTTGAAAGTTATGAGTGAGTGCAAGTAAGTCTGCACTTATTGATTGTGTCATTCATGGTGCATAGTAAACTATCAAAATCAGAGGTATATTATGGTTGAAGTCTGCTGTGCAAGCTCTGCAAGTGAATCAAGCAGGGCCAAGTGCAAGTGAGTTTTGATTGGTTTTGGAGATCATCATTCGAGTTGGTGGATTCCCTGAGCTTTGAGTGAATCATCGAACATCCCAATTATTGAGTTTTCAGTGTGTGTGTGTGTGTGTGTGTGTGTGTGTGTGTGTGTGTGTGTAGCAGCTTGATTCATCTTGAAATGGTGCAATTTCTTCTATAGTTGTTGCCAATGAATATCTGTGAATTATTACAGTGCTTGATAAATGTCCATCATGAGGGTTTGGTTGTCGCATCTGTTTCTGGAGAAAGTTGGTAGGCATTGGAGGTCGTTATTAAGGCTTGCTGAGCTGGACTTTTTTACAATGAGTATAAAGTCAAAAGCTCAATGCTGGTTCTTAGCTGAGTTTGTTGAGATGTTTAAGATCATAGTTGATCAGGTCTGGATGATATGTCATCTTCTTTGCCAGTCACTGCGTGTGTCTAAAGATCACATCAGAGTCAGCACTTGTTGCAGGAGTCAGAGTGGTAACTGGAGAGCAGAGCTGGAGTCAGCCGGTTGGAATAGGCAGCAGGTGTAAAAGAAAACTCGCATTTTCGTAGTTTATTAGCTACCCTGAAAATGGCAATTTGATTTGCTACTGTTGCTGGTGTCTTCTTCATTCCCTGTACTCAACAACTGGCCATGCAGTTGGAGGTGTTCTTTTCTGGTAACAGTTTGCTGAATTCATTTAGGAGGCTCACTATAGTGGATATATCTATATTATAATTAACTATAATTAATTAATGGGCGAAGTTGTTTTGGTCAAAAATATCTGGGACGTTGCTTGATAGTTTTTTGTTTTCATTTAAATACTGATATTTGACTGTGTGTGAGGAAGTTGAACTATGTGTTTTAAGAGTCAGTGTTTTGTGGAGAGACGTGGCTTAATGCCGATGTGTTTTGGGGAAAAGGTTTGTTTGAATCTGTAACATTCTAACAAAAAAAAAAAACAGAGTGGTAAAGCAATACTGTGACAAGGTCATTCCAAAAGCCTAGGAACTTAATACAATTGCCAACTGTTACAAAAATAAAGAGGAATCTTTAGATAGAGGTAATTATAGAAGCTGATAGATCAGATCCTGAAAGTGATTGAGAGAATAACTGAGCAGCAATTAAGAAGTCAGATAAGCATAGATGAAACGCAATTTGGTTCTATGTGTAAGAAAAGTATCACTGGTGCAATATTTATCCTGAGTCAAATGCAAGTGAAATTCCTTAATAAAAATCCATATTTTGCTTTTGTGGATCTGGTGAAAGCTTTTGACAGAGTACCAAGAGATGTTGATAGGCATTGCAGAAACTAGAAGTACAGCAATACACCGAATTGTCTGAAAATAAACACATTTAGTGAAAGCTTTAATGTTAAACTGTAAGTACATCAGAGATTTGTATTGAACCCATTGCTTTTCATCTGTGTCTTGGAGACATTGTTCTGAGAATTTTATTATTCGTCTGTGAAACAATAGAAAGTTTACTTGTTAAGATCAAAACTTAGAGGAATCCAATGAAAAGTAAAGGTCTGAAAGTGAATGTTACCAAGACAAAAGTGTTGATTAATGATTGCAGTGTTGGTAATGCATCAAAAAGAAGAAAATTTCTATACTGAATTTGTGATAAGGGAGTTGGATGCGACTCAATTTTTTTTTTTTTGTGATACTTGAAAATATTGGATACACAATGTAGTGGAATTACAAGTAGGTTGAAAGAGAACAACTAGTTTGTGTAAGACAACAGAGATGAATTCAGATAAAGGGAAAATATATGTCTATGGACAAGTACTTAAGGTTGTTCAGAAATTTGTTATTTGGATTATTCAAACTACTGTTCTCATCTTGACTGTTATTTTCCCAACTGTTCTAACCACCGATCTTCTTAAGGTGTATCTTGCTGAACTCGAGAATCTTTCTGTTGAACTCTGAAATCTGCACAGAATTTCAGATGGAACTCTTTATTGAATCCATGGGAGTAGCATGCTCTCATTCTGTTAGCCATGACCAGGTAGAAATCCTAAGTAATTTGCAATTGTATTCTGAGTATTGCCCAAACTGAAGATTGAACCATCAACCTTCAGAAGAGCAACTTTTACAATTGAATTTTACAATTGAATCCCACAAAGTACTCTATCCATTACGCCAATACAGGAGAGATGAATGCAAACTCAATGTGGATAGGAGAGTTATTAAGGTTGTTCAGAAATGTTGTTATGCATTGAAGCGTGGGGTGGAGCAGATGCTAGTGTGTTAGCTGGATGAAGTAAGTTTAGGGAACTTTTGCCATTAATAACCAGCAAAGTATCACGACTATCAATCCAGATAAAAGTTTATTGAACATTTGCATACTGTGTTATGATGTAAGGAATTGACACTTGGTTAATGAGAGTTGAGGATATGTGTTGCATGAAGAAAAATGATAGAATGATACAATGCATGTGTTACACAAGATTAAAGACAGACTTAGATCTGATGATCTCAAGGGAAGACTAAATCTGGACAGTCTAAAGAGATGTGTGCAAAATAAGAGGTTTTGATAGTATGGTCACATTGAAAGAATAGGTGAGATTTCTTGGATGAGCAGATATAGAACAGTTGAGCTAGCAGGGTCAGTCCACAGAGGAAGGCCAAGGAAAACATTAGAGGAAGTGATAAGGATGGATTTGAGAAAAAGAAGGATAAATAAAGACCTTGCCAGAGATAGATTAGTTTGGAAATCAATTTCAAAAACTTGTCCAATATATGGCAACATGTAAATGGCTGTTAAAGCAAATATGATGATAATTTTCCAAACTGTTGCCAATAATATTGATCTGGCAACAATTGAAATTCAACTTTGATCCTATGGTGTCTTCCTTCATTATTCACTGTTAAGAATATTTCCAATTGATTCATGGCTCAAATTCAAGTGTTCGCTTGAATGTGGTTCTCTTAATTATTTTAAGACTTGGGAGTAGGGGTGGACCAGACCTTTAATTTGCCAACAATCATTAATCTTGATTTTTTTGTAATCAGACTTTGTGAACAAATGTTGTAGATTATTTATTCTTATATTTAAAAAAAAATTTTTTCACCCAACACAAGGCATATTGCTACTTGAAATACTACTATTTGGGATTATGCCTAACAGGAGACTGTGAAGTGATGATCAGTGAGATGTCTGTTCACATTACATTTAAACTTCTGAAGGTTAGAACAGTCAGAGAAGCAGGAAACAGGGAGGGAATTCCAAAGTTTAGCAGTCCAGGAGAAGAAACTATTAGAGTAGAAGGGTTTCCAGCATCTAGGGACTTCAACAGTGAAGGGGTGGAATCTTGCTCCTTGTCAAGTGAGTCTGTGGTATGTAAGTCGAAGAGGTACAAGGGCTATGAGTTTGTGAGAGCACATTCAATTAAAGTACTTGCAGGCACAGAGATATGACATTGTGGTAATGGGACAGAGGCATTTGTCCACAGTGCCCATGGTAAAAGCTCCTTATCCCCCTCCCACTCCATTATGATTCTCTTCCAACTTTACTTATTGTAAACCAACCAATACGTTCATTTTTCAATCACCAAATAATAAAGTGTTATCCAATTTCAATAAAATACTCAGCATTCATTCCATGAATTATCTCTTTATTTATCATGATGAACAAAGAAATCCTAACCTCCTCAAAAGAAGGAGTTAATGCCTGGGGAGATGATATGACAACAAAATAGATACTAAGCTACTCCTCCTTACAACAAAAATGAGAAAATGAATAAATTCTGCACCACCCCTCCTCTTCAAAAAAAAAAAAATAGGTTGTCCTGGGAGGATGATATCATAAGGAACGAATACATGCTATACTGAAAATAGGAGGTAATGCCTGGGAGGTATGTTTCATGACGACTGAAAATTTCCGTCACTCTTTATCTGTGCCTAAACCTAAACGTAGATTCCATGAACAAAGCTTCTTTCTTAGAACTGCACACCTGTGGAACTCTCTTCCATTTACCTGCTTTCTAGCTGGCTACAATATGGCCATCTTCAAGTCCAATGTAAACAAGTTCTTAATGAGCCGTTCCTCTTAAGTAATCCCATTTACCAAATTTACACTTCTAACGATTACTATGATATTGTCCTTTTGACCACTACACACTCTTTAATCCTTATCCTCGAGTGGCCTCTGGCCTTGTTAAGTGGTGACTCCTTTGTAAAAAAAATATATATATATATATACTACATTACCTCCCCCACCCCCACCCCCCACACACACACACAAAAGGTGGTAATTCTTGAAAGGATGGCATCATGATGAACCAACAAACATATACTACACTCTGTTCCAAAAGAGAGAGTACAGCTTGGTAAGATGGTCTCACGACAATAGAATAAAAAAAGGAGATAATACCTAGGAGGATCTACCATAAATGGAGAAAATAATGATTGCGGACGTGGTAACATGACAGCAAAACATACCACACTACAGCCCCCCCCCCAAAAAAAAGAAGAAGAAAGTAGTCCCTATAAAGATGGTCTCATGATAATAAAACACGTACTACACTACCCTCTCTCTCTTTCAAAAGAGGTTGTAACAACTGAAAGGATTAACCCCATGCAAACAAATGGTACAAACAAAAATTGGAGAGAGTACTGGAAAACGAAAATCAGAAATTCCTCTCGGACATGGAAGTATAAACAGATAAACTCAACCAAGCAAAGAGACCGGACATGATGATAAACTATTGCCAAATTGTAGATTTTTCTGTCCCAGCAGGCCATAGAGTAAAGCTCAAATAGACTAAAAATGAAACACAGTAGTTGTCAGAGAATTAAAACAAAATATGGAACATGAAGAAAGCTAATGTCAATAATAGTAGGAGCACTAGGAATAATCCCCAAAAGAAAAATAAACATGAAAAAAGGCCAGAAGAAATTGGAATCAAAGGGAAGACTGAGACTATACTATGGGCAGTAATGATGAGAACACACAAGTATTTACTCATTTTTGGAAAGTTTTCTTTTATTGGTCACAACATTGCATACAATTGTTTCAGTCCCCAATGTTAGCATATAAGAATGTAACTGTTCATCAAATTATGATTTGCACAACTTGGGCTTCATCAGCGCATAGAAAAAAACAAAAACAACCCACATACAACACTATGAACACTAATAAGCCACACAATTGTAACCGAATTAAAATAAACACATTGTTTTTAAAATTACATTTTCACCCCAAACAAGGCACAGTGCCACTTTGATATAGAGGGCTACTATCCAGGACATAATTTGCAGGGATACTATGTAGGGAGTTGAACAGCAAGATGTCTGTTTACATTAAACTTCTGCATGTCAGTACAGTCAGGGAAGCAGGAGCACTGAAAGGAATTCCAAAGTCTAGTAGTTCTAGAGAAGAAGTAGAAGGCTTTCTGGTGTCTGTGTAGGGGTGGGATTTTGCTGTTAAGGGTATTTATGTCGAGGGCGTACAAGGGTTTAAAGTTCGTTGGAGCACCTACCATTAAAATACTTGTAAAACAGGCAGAGGGATGCAACATTTCGTCGATAGGACAGAGGTTGAAGCCTAGCTGACAGTGCAAGACCTATTAGGTAGGCAAATGCCTTTGGAGCCCTGTGTAAGCTTGAGAGACTAGAAGCAGATGCACCAGCCCAAATGTGGCAACAATACTCCATGCATGTGCGAATGGTGGCCTTGCAAAGGTACAGCATAAGTAACCCACCTTCTTCGCAGCAGCCTTCGCAATGCCCACGATGCATCTGTTCCAACTCATGTTCACTGTGGACATTAAGCCAAGGAGTTTACACAGAAGGAACTGAAACTGCAAGAAATCTTATAAACTGTACCCCCCCCCCACCAAAAAAATGGCATCACCCATGGCTGATACCACACAAAATAATCATGAAGTGCCAAGGAGAATGAAAAGACAGAGGAGGAAGAGAACTAACTGGAATCGTGAGAAGGAAAAAATCACAGAAAAGACCAATGACCATTGGCAGTGAGAAATCAATGGTGAGCAGCTGTTGCAATAACAAAAAGTCATTTCGAATGATTATCGAAAGAGATGGAGAGTACTTGTACATGGTTTCATACCTTTCTCAATCGGGTATTAAAATAGAAAATAAAAACAGCACCTTTCAATCCCGGAAAGGAGAAAGTAAAGCTGAGAAGGGTGGCCTCCTTACATTAAACTGTGAATATACAGAACGGGTAAAGAAGCTTTCGCCTTTCTAATGTTAAAAAGAGGTTTCTAAATAATGACATTTTTTAGAAATCCATTCTTAACATGAGGATGGGGGAAGGGGAAGGCGTTGTTAATTATTCTCTATCTTCACCGATTAAACAGATATTGCACTTCGATACTCGTCCAAATAATTGACATTTGTAACTTTTCAGGAAATTCTTAAAGAATATGCATCCTTTATTTTGAAGTTCTGTTTGCCATACAGATGTGTAAAAAGTGCATAATAGTTAACAAAAAGACATCGTAAACAAACAACAGCAACAACAAATAACTTATACCAAACGCTGTAGAATTGAATTATATACCAACCTGTATACTTTTAACTTGTTGAAACTGTTTTTAAATTGTTTTATTCCAATTTTTTAAAATCTATTCTTAAAACTAATGAGAAACAAAGACGGTCTGTTGATTAACTGTATTAGTAACAAAAAAATAACTATCACTAACCCTAAGTGGTTGCTTGCCACTCAGACTTAGAGTTAGTGGTAGAGTAAGTCATTTTTTAAATTATTTTTTTGCAACAGTTAAGCAACAGGTGTGTGTGTGTGTGTGTGTGTGTGTGTGTGTGTACGCGCGTGCGTGTGTGTGCGCGCGCGTGTGTATAAAGTTTTCATAAAGACCGCTTTAAACGAAATAAAATTTATGCACTTATGTTACCGTGATGAAATAATAACATTATTATTTAGAAAAACATTCTTAGCATGGGGAGAGGGATATTTTGTAATTATTCTGTATTTGCACGTAACAATTAAGTAAAAAAAAGATATCGTAAAACTTGAATTTAACTTGAAAATATTATTTTAAAAATAGTACGATAGCATGAGTGTATAACTAAGCATCTAAATTTTGAAAAAAAAAAATCAAACTTAAAAACAGTTGTAGCACGTTAAAAGTATACAGGTCGGTAGATAATTAAATTATACTGCGATTTATAAAAATTCCTTCTTTTTTCTTCTTTTTTCTTTTCTTTTACAATTTCTCTACTGTTAACTATTCTGCACCTTTAACTAAAAATGAAACGCGTGTCATAAAATTCAGTTAAACATTGATTCATGGCACATTATCTATTCCGACGAGGACAGACACGGGGCCTTCCGCAATGCGTAAATCGGTAGCAACAACACAACGGACACCGCAACACACAGTCAACGTGAAATAGTATTTCAAAACGAATTACTGTATTCGTAAGAACCTCGCCGTTATTTCTGAGTCGGGATTATTGCTTCTTGTGCGCTTATTGGAAAAACTGATCGCTCTGTTTGGCAATAAATATCCCAGCAGCGTTTCTCTTCCTTTCTTCTTTCTTTGCACTGGTTGCTTTCAAACTACCAAAAACACATCATCATCGCGAAGTACAAAAGAACTTCGCTAGAAGCTCTGCGAGAGTCACCTCCCTTCCACTTGTATAATTCCAGACACGATTTCGCAGAAATGGTGGCCTTATCAGGGCTGGCCGCTAAACACATGAAGCAAGACCTTCGAGCTGATCGAGGCAGCAACAAATCGCCATTCAATAACTTATTAAAGAATATGTCAACAGGCAGGTATGTATCTCAGTAATTTATTTCCGTGTACGCATGGTTAAATCATTCATAAAACGATAGAATTTTTCCTGTTTTCCACTTCGTTTTATGAATGGAATCATTGAATGAATGAATATTTTAGTGATTTAAAAAGAGGCGTTTATCATTGTTGTTGATGTTGTTATTTAAATTTGTGGGTTTATATATAGTTGATATTTCAGTTATTTCAAATAAATACGTTTTTGTAATAAAGTTGTCAATTAGCATCAATTTAATTAAAATTAAAAAACTTATATTTTACTTATTTATTTGCTTTTTAGCAATGTTGAGATATTTTAATTTGTGGCCTCTACAGGACGGGACCCATATCGATATTGTCATGTTGCCTATTGCGATTAAGGGAACAAACCGGAAATGGCCGAAGTAGTTTACGGTTTGAAAGTGGCCAAAAAAGAAATAAACAAAAATAAAATTTCAGACGACACTAAAGCATGCGGATGCAAAACCAGGTTGGGTTAGATTAGGATTAAGGTTGGTTAGAGTAAAAAATAAATAAAAATAATACCCCCCCCCAAAAAAAAAGAAAGTTTAAAGAAACTTGGCCGAAAAAAAAAAAATTAACACGAAGTAAGTGGCAATTGATTTATTTTAAAACTTGAGTCAGAGGAAAATGAAAAATGTTTTTTTTTGTTTGTTTTGTTTTTTTTATATATTCCATTTTCACCCCAAACAAGGCACAGTGCCACTTTGGTTTAGGGGGCTACTATCGAGGACATGTTGCACGAGGGATACTATGAAGGGAGTTTAGCAGCAAGATGTCTGTTCATATTATATTTGAACTTCTGCATGTCAGTACAGTTGGGAAAGCAGGGACTTCCTGAAGGAAGTTCCAAAGTTTAGCAGCTCTGGGGAAGAAACTATTAGAGTAGAAGGCTTTCTACCTCTAGGGATCTCTACTATGTAGGGGTGGGATTTTGCTGATTGTCGGGGGTATTTACGTCGAATAAGGGCTTGTAGTTCGTCAGATCATCCATCATTAAAATACTTGTAAAACAGGCAGAGGGATGCAACATTTCGTCGATAGGACAGAGGTTGAAGCCTAGCTGACAGTGCGGGACCTATCAGGTTGGCAACTGTCTTTGGAATCCTGTCTTAGTAAGAGAGACTAGAAGCAAATGCACCAGCCCAAATGTGACAACAATAATCGATACATGAGTGAATGATGGCCTTTTAGAGGTACAGAATACTTTCAGGTGTAAGTAACTTTCTAGCACGGTAGAGAGAGCCCACCTTCCTCACAACAGGCCTGTTTTATTTAATGTTAGTACTAAATGAATGTTCGGCAATGGTCTGTTTCGTAAATCGCAATCGGAAAAATTTGGGATCCCCAGCTAGAACAACATGATAAGAAAATTATATATATATATATATATAACTACTTAATTTACTCACATAAAATTAATATATGAAAGTATAGATTTATGCGTAAACTTTAAGTATTTATTTCAAAAGTGCTCAATATGTAGGTAGAGCTAGTTAGTAATTTATAAAATATATATGGCGATTAAGCTACACTGAATATTCCGCGTTTCATCCACTCTAGGACTCCTCACGTATGTAAATTAGATTAGAATCATATTTTGACTTATCCATCCTAATAATATAGAAGTAAAAAAAACTTTTGATTTGTAATCATGCAAGAATTCCCCCTATATTATAATAAACAAGAATAAAGAAAAATCTGTATGATATATATGCGTGATAAAATGAAAATATCATATTCCAAAAATCACATAACTTGGTCAAATAGTTTTAGAAAACCATCTTTAAGTGATTAATGGGTATTTATTACAAGATAAATCTACTAAGTATGAATTATGGTTGAGTTATCTTACTTTGTTTCTTGAAATTATTTTCAAAATTGTAGGCGAGATAGTTACTTACCAGATACTCACAAAATTTGATTTTCTTATTTAAAAATAAAACTGTGATGAATTTACATAATTTTTGGAATATGATATTTTCGTTTCACCACGGGTATGCACATCATACAGATTTTTCTTTATTTTCTTTATTTTTTTATATTGGGTGAATTCATAGTTTATGAATTCCCGTATGTCATCAAAGTGAAACAGTGGTAGTGGTTGTGACCCAACGGGGCAGGTTCTTATTGATTCATTGTTTTAAATTTCAATGTGAAATAATTTCAAAAAGGTTTATATGGCGTAAAAACAAACCAAAGTAATAATATTAATGATGATGATGATGATTCTTCAATAATGGGAAGATGACCAAATGTTTTTTGCATTCCTAAAAATATGTTTCGCGTTGTAATGTACTACTTGCAGACTTCCAATTCCAAATAAATACCGAACTGGTGGATTGCCCAGAATGTAACAAGTTTTTCCTACATTTAAATTCTTGTCTAAGAAGCGCAAAACATTCTTATTACATTTTTCTCTATTTTCCGAAACAATTTGTTAAAGAGGTGGGAGTGGGGGTGAAATTGAATGTTAATGGCCAAACACAATCTTCGACTCTATAATAAAGAGCAATAGGCAAGTGTATAGAATAATCAACAGGAGAAAAAGGGTGAAATAATAATAATAATAATAATAATAATAATAAATAGTTAATAAATAACTGCTACCAAAGGCAATAAATCTTACTTTTCTACCTACCTGCCTATTTTTGTGTTTTAAAATCTTTGCAACCATTTTTAATTTTTATTTAAAGAGTTCAGTAAAATATATTACATTAGCATCAAAATCCAAAAATAGTGCACAGATATATATATATATATATATATATATATATATATATATATATATATATATATATATATATATGAACGCATGATAAAATGATTTATGGAAAAGTCATTTGTTTTAGTTAACAAAAACTGAACATCAACAACCAATAATTGTACGGTCGTTTCTGAGACGATACAAAAAAGTTTTATTTGAATAAAGACTCATCATCAGCATCAGGTAAGTACGGGCAAAATGAATGCCGATGCTCAAAATGTATAAACCTTTTGACCCCTCCCTTTACTTAAAAATTCACCAAAACATCAGGAAATTAACCAATTTTAATGAAATTTTCAGTATTTATCAAATAATGATCGCGGAATATAATGAACTAATTATTTTTATTTTAATCTGAGTGGAAATGTATTATTTTGTTTAAACAAAAAATACCTTTACTAAAGTTATGGTTTTCAGTAGTAAATAAAAAATGCAAGAATTTATTTTTGCTTTTTTTTTATATAAATAAAGCATTGTAATTTGTAAAACTAAAAAAAATAAAATAATTTTTACAGGAACATTATGAAAAAAGCCTCTAAAGTCTGTATTAATGAATTCGATATAACTCGAAGAAAAATGAATTTCTCAAACTATCGGTATTACCATTGAATTAAGCATTGTTTATTTAATAGTTTCACACAAAAAAAAATTATAATAGCAAAAATATTTCTACTTTTTTCTTTAACTTACAGATTTTGCATAATTTTTATATGCAAGATTTTTATAATTTCCTTGCTTGCAAGAATGTGAAACTTTCGGCGTAACATAATTTTTATATAATCTCAAATAATAATTAAAAAAAATATTAATTAAAAAACTGGAACATAAAAAATGATTAAAAATGATAAAAATTGATACAAACGTTCAGAATAGGAATGTATGGATGCACGTTTGGGGGGGGGGAATAAAAAAGAAGAAATCTGACACCCTTACCTCCTTTTACTATCACGACTTAATTTTGAAACAATGTTTTGATTGGCTGAAATTTTGGGCTTCCTTTATAATCGTGTTTACAAAATTTTAGTTTGTTGCGTTTTTGGTGAACAGTAAATTACTGCTTTTTGACGACTAATTAAGTTATTTTTGCACAAACAAGGTGTTTTTTTTATATTTAATTCAATATCTTAGGATTTACTTTATTAATTATCTTTGAAATAGACCCAGAAAACTAATATTTATCTTTTTAAAAGATTTTTACAATGAATTTATTTAGCTTCAAAATTTAGCTGAATTGGTTAGCTCACTGTGAAAACATTTTTCATGACTTTTTTCACGTGTACAAATATTGTTTTCCTTTAGTAAATTAACTTTCGTCTCTAATCTTTCAAATACAATCAAAAAGTAGTCGGAAACCTTGTGCGAACCTTTTCTAGTCTCGCACAAAAACACACATTCACATTTCAAGCTATGTCATATACATACGCGCACACAAACATATGCCCCCACGTCCACACACGTACATATATTCACGTTCGCGTACATACACTCACATTCACGTATATATACACACACGCTAACGCACACATATGTACTCACACACGCATACACGAACACACACATGGACGACGTCACTTCCGCTTTCTAAGGAAATACACATGCACAAAAGACACTCTGGAAACGAGTATAAAACAAAAGAGCAATAACCGGTTTCTTCCTTTTAGGACCAGCTCTCGACCAGAGAGGTTGGGCTAACCAGCCGCCTCCCTTTCGGGAGGCGCACGCTCGCGCACGTTCACGTCCCCTGCGACTATGTATGGGGCACGAGCCAACAGACAGTACCTACACTCTTTCTCTATCTACTACTGGTCCCTGAGAACACCTTCGCGTAGCTGATTGCTAACTGACGTCAACTCTCTATCCTCTACTTTGTCTACGCGCTGGGCTATCATACTCATTTTCACTACAACACTCATTTCTCTTCCCATGTGCGAACAAACGATAGTGACCCGAACTTGAGATGAACACACATTTCCTATTCTTTCTACAACACCAGTCCCGCAATGAACATTGGTTGCACACACGCGGACATGAACACATGTTATGACTAAAACGTTCATTCCTTCAACAGTAAATAAACAACACGTTTATCTTATCCATCACTTGAGTCTTTTGTTTCCTTCAATTCCATTCGTTTCATTATTTTCTTGTGGCGAGCTAGGGTATTATACTCTGGTCCGTTACAACCTACAAAAAAATTATGATAAATCGGCTTTCAAAACTAGGTCCCCCTATTTTTGCCCGCCCATTTTTGCCCATACCTAGCATCAGGACATTAAAAAAATGTTAAATGTATGATTAACACCAAATTGAGAAAACCAAAATATCATACAACAAATCAAGGTTGTTGTTTAAAAAGAGGCAAATATAATCAACTCTGAAAAATGGTTATGATGGCAATATGAGGAAAGTAGGTATATTATTTAAACGAAGGCTTACAATAATTTTTTTATATATCAAATACAAATTACAAAATGGAAAAACATAATGACAAATTGTAGAGAGTATTATAAAAATTAGCCCTTATAAGCATTTCTCTAAGTAGATTATCCCAACATCGGCATTGTGCACTATTCTTAGAGTTTTACTTCGCATTTAAAGACTTTGATATGCATGCACATACAACTTATTCAGACCAAATACCAACATGATATTTTTGTGAGGATTTCTTTAACCAAAAACCCAAAAGTGGACTTAATTTTTTGGCGCTTTTTCACATTGAACACAGATATTAAAAACTCTTTTGAGGATTATTTAACCTTCAAATTATATACCGGATATTAATTTTCAAGATGTTTTACATCGCAGCACTGTCATCTTACTCGGATTAATCTTCCAAGGATTTGAGCTGGATTACATATAAACCATCGGCTTTTTTATTTTTATTTTTTGCCCTCGCTTAGATGTTTATCTTTTTTATTTTTTATTACATATATTTCTTTATCTTCTATTTATTATGTATTTTTTCTAGTTCCACTTTATTTTCTTCCACTTCTTATACCTTTTGGTTTTTATTTTCACGCTTTTCCTTAATCCTTATTATATCATCCCCCCAATGTGGGGTTTTCTTTTTTTTTTCATTTCTAATGTAAATGGTTTTAAGACGGTGTTATCTTTTTACTAGTGATGGGATGATTCCAACATTTTTTTTCCGATTCAGATACAATTACCGAGTCTGTTTTTCATTTCTGTTTCCGATTCTTTTAATATTTCTTAACCTTTAATTAAAGATTCGATGCTTTTTAAAAATGTTTAACTGGCTGTAACCCCCCCCCCCATCCTCGACCTCCTTGTAATGTCCACATATATTTTGCAAAACGTAAAAATACACTTGGGAGGGAGGTCGTATATTACAAGAGTAGATCTTTCTAAAGTTTTCCTTGTAATTGATTGAAAATTTTGAGACAAGGTTATTTTCATAAACGATTAAAAATAATCAATGATTGGTATGCAAAATAAGAAAATAGTTTAGGAACAGAATAGTTAACAAAGGCAGTCCCATATCAAGAATGAATATCTACATAATAATATTTAAAAAACCATTCTTAATATTGTGATGGCTGTTAACTATTCTCTACCTTCATACTATGAAGAAACGTTGATATATTTTTTTCTTGCAGTTATAAAGATTTTGTTGGTTAGATTGATTTGCGTTAGTGTAAAGAAAAAAAAATGATAATAATAATAATAAAAGTAATAATAGTAGCAATAATAATAATAATAATAAAAGTAATAATAATAATAATAATAATAATAGATTAACACCTTTAGATAAATGACTCTACCAAAATGAGATTCTACTTTTTTTTAGATGATTACATGGCAGATAAAAAGAAACAATTATTTTAGAATTTCGAGTAGGAAAGCAGTTTCGCATATAAACGTGAAATGATTATCATTTCCGGCCCATTCTAACTTCAGACCTTATCTAACCGCTCAAAAATCAAAACAAAATACATTTAGAACATAACATTTTCGCTCGATTGTTGACATTTATTTGATGTGTTTTTATCAGGCTTTTGTTTATTTTTGATTTTGAGCTGTTATCAAGAGTCCTTGTGAAAAGTTTATGGGCAGCCATTATTTTTAATTCTAACTCAACAGAGTGGACACTAAGTTTGTTTTGAACTAAAAACATACTTTAAAATAAGCTTAAACACAAATAAGTTTATCCAGATAAGAATAACAGTCTTGCCTTTGGTAACATTTGTTTGTTTTTCATCTCTTTTTTGTGTTGTTTTGTTAGTTACAGTAATAAATGCTCGAATCTCATTCTTCTTTGGGAGAAGGCGTCTAAGTTTAAATGTAGATATAATTTTCTTTTTAATTGGAAAACTTCTAAAGATTTTTATCTATAGTTTTCACTTGTGTCTTAAGCCAAAAAGTACCACAAACATTTATTATTTTAGAAGAAGCCAATGACGATGTCCAGACATTGTTAACGAAATTGAAAAATCTTGTCCAGAGGATTTTAAATCTTTTGAACATATGCTAAAAGATTTACAAAGGGCTATTGTGCCAATAAAAGAAATAAATTAGATTCTGAAAATCATTAATTAAATCTAGGAGTGGGACAAACCACAGACATCTAATGCTGATACCTTGTTAAAAGATACCAGCAGCACAATCTTACCTGGACACAATATTCAGTGTACCCAAGCAAGTTCATCAACCAAGATCAGGAGCAACAGAGTCAGCAACTCTAAAATTAGGAGCTCGATCAAGATCAAGATGACTAATACGTCAACCAAGATGGATACAAGATTTCACAAGCTAAACGAACTTGTATCTCAACATCAAAGAGCTTGTGAGGGGGGGATGTTATATATATATATATATATATATATATATATATATATATATATATATATGACAGACATTTTACTCCAGACTTTCGATTTGGGACTTCCCGTAAATGACTTTCCATTAATAAAATGTACTAATAATCTCACTCCGATGTTTATCTTTTTCTTTATACCTTTTCTAAAGGACATCAGGATTTCTACTCTCTCATAATAACCTGGAATACATGCTTGAAGAGTAAGAACAAATTATTTAATCACTATAACACTCCCAAATGTATAAACAAAGTTTATCTCAATATAGTTTCCAACCATGTATGTGAAACAACAATACAAGATTGATAACCCATTCCTGGTCCTGAATCTCATGTTGCAAATGAACGACTTTTGATAAATAATAAATTTGTGTTCATTTTACTTCATCAAGGAAAAGTTAAAAGATCATTTTGGAATCGGAAATTAGGCTCCAATTTTTCCAGTGCCTATTCCAATATCCAAAAAAAGTTTCGATTGTTCCAATTAATCCTCCCATAACTACTTTTTACCCTTATCTTTGTATAATGCTGGCTTTTCTCCTCTTTTTATGAAAAGCATTTAGCTTCAAAATGCCATGGCCTAACGAGGTCTCTCTCTCTCTCTCTCTCTCTCTCTCTCTCTCTCTCTTTCTTATTTTCACTCTTATTGACCTGATCATATAGTAAAGTTTCTTTGTAACTTTATTACTTACCTTTTCAATTTATTCTATAAATTGGTCCTCTTAACTAGATAGTGCTTTTTCTATTCTAATAGGTTTGTTTTATTATTAAAAAAAAATATTTTTAAGGTTCATTTATTATATATATATATATATATATCTCCCACCGCATACAAAATTTTTTAATAGAATATATTTGTTGTTTTCACGTCGGTTTCTATTTAACCCATAGTTGGGGCCCTAACAGGTACTACCACTCTGGGTCAGAGTGGACCTGGGAGCAATGGTAATTAAAGGGTGGCTCCACACTCCCCAAAGCCCACAAGCTGGGGCCTCACCACTGGATATAATTTAAGGTCATATCCAGGACCCCCATTGAGGGACTTTTACCCTCTGCAGGAGGGCAGTCGGCGTATTCTAATGCCCCACCGACAGGGCCGCAAGGATAAGGATGGTGGGGAGGAAGCAGTGATAGAATGTATCCTCACTCGCCTTAAGTCTCTTTTCTCCCCATTGTCTTTCTCTATTCTTTTCTACTTATATGATGCTGTCCTTGACTTTTTCTTGCCAGGCTATATTACATAATCGCCATGGCTGGTTGTTTAAAATGCATTTGTCCAGTCTATATAATGTTTGCATGTACTTTTGTCACTGGCACAAAATATATATACACACACAGTGGAATAAAAACCACTGGCAGTGAAGTAAAAATCACAACACAGTTGATCTACAAAAATACATTTTGTGTTTATTTCACTCCAACAATCAGTTTTTCTGTGACAATTTGTTATTCTTTTATTTGATGTTCACTGAAAGGAGCAGGGGGTTGCATGGTTAGACGGTTGGCGAGTGAAGAAAATGGTGACATGTGCTGCAGCTTCTCTCTCTCTCTCTCTCTCCCTCTCTCTTTCTCTGTGACGATTTTATTTATAAAGACATTCTTTGCATTGGAATTTTTAATATTTCCATTGTCTATTGTCTCAACCGTTTGACCGATATTTGCTCAGATATTTTTGGGTCAAATTATCCATTCTGTTAGACAATGTTGAAAATATGAATTCTTCACATTTGAATCCATTTGTGTGTGTGCAACCCATCAAATGTTTTTCTTCCTGGCGTTGCCTGCCAATATCTAACAGTTATGCGATCTGATATCTCTGACTCAAAGTTTTGTAGTTGAATGCCACAAGTCTTCAGATCTCTGTAGGTGTACTTAAAGTGCAGACTTGATTGTCTGGTTGGTCATATTCCAAGACAAGCTTGCCATATAGGATATATTTTGGGATGTGACCGTCTTCCATTTTGCACACATAACTGAGCTAGTGCAGGTGTCACTAAATGAGAATGGCAAACATGCTTGGCATGGACAAAACATCAGTGTTTGTGACTCAATCCTGCCAGATGTTGCTTCCCTCTGCCTGTTCTACAAGTACTTTACTGGTGAATGCTCTGACGAACTGCAAGCACTTTTACCCCCTCGACGTAAATACCCCCGACAAGCAGCTAAATCCCACCCCTTCACAGTAGAGATCCTTAGATGTAAGAGAGCATTCTACCCCAGTAGTTTTTTCCCCAGGACCGCTAGACTTTGGAATTCCTTTCTGAGTCCCTTCTTCCTCAACTGTACTGACATGCAGAAGTTCAAGTGTAACATGAACTGACATCTTTCTGCCCAACTCCCTACACAGTACCCCTGCAACTTAGGTCCCTGATAGTAGCCCCATACATCAAAGTGGCAATATGCCTTGTTTGGGGTGAAAATGTAAAAAAAAATTTTTTTTAAATAAATTAAAAAAAAAAAAAAAGATGATGCCTAAGAGACGTCTGAGTTTGTGCATGTAGAAAGCATTCAGTCTTCATTCTTGGTGTGAGTACAAAGTCCAGGACTCCCTACCATAACCCGACGATACACCCTCATCTTTGTGTTAGGCGATGGCAATCACTGCTTTGTTTATCTTCATGTTGAGCTCTGTGTTCAGATACTGGAGATGGTGGAGCCGAGGTAGGGGAACTTGTCTACCACTTCCAGAGTGTGGTCACTGATAGTGATTGTAGGGTTGGTGTTGACACCTTGGCCCATGATGTTGGGTTTCTTCACACTGATTATGAGTGTGAACTCTGTGCATGCATTCTCAAAGTGGAAGATGAGTTGTTGAAGGTTTTCATCATTGAGCAGTGAGAGCTGTATTATCTGCAAAGAGCATCTCTTTAATGAGCACTTGCTAATAAATAAATAGAATAAGCAAAAAACTATGGAACGTGAAAGGTTAAATAGGTTTCTATCGCTCCTAGTGTGGTGAAAGGTCTTATTTGACTCATGAAATGCATAGCGCAGTAGCAAGGAGAAGATACCAAAGAGCATAGGTATCAAGATGCATCCTTGCTTCATGCCACTCTTGATTGGTAAGGGGTCCGAGGATGATCCATCATTTCAGACGGTACCCATCGTGCCATCGTGGAATGATATGATCATTCTCAAGAGTTTGAGGGAGGGGGGGGTCCAATCCTGAGAAGGAGGGTGAAAAGACACATCTGACTGACCAAGTCAAATGCCTTGATCAGGTTGACGAAGGCTGGATACAAAGGACATCTCCATTCACAGCACCTTTCTTGTCGTTACTTGATTGAGAATACCATAACTATGGTTGCCTGTTTGACCCAAAACCCACACTGTTACTCTGGGTAAATTCGGTCAGCTAGCAATTGAAGGGGTTGAAGGCCACCTGTGCAAAGGCTTTACTCACAAGCTAAGGAGGGAAATCCTATGATAGTTGATAGTCACTATAGTCACCCTTATTCTTGTAGAGTGTGACTATCCTTGCGTCCCGCATATTCTAGGGAATCCTACCCTTTTCCCAGCACTGTAGCAGGAGCCCATGGAAGTGACCCAGCAATGAGTTCTCCCTTCCTGCTTTCCCTATCTTTGTCATTGCTTGAAGCCTTTCCACAGGAGAGTGAGTCAATGGCAGTCATCAATTCATTAATGATAGGTGGTGAGTCGAGCTCGTCTATGGTGAGCAGTGACATTGTGTTCTCGATGGCTTTGTCACTGACAACATTTTCCATGGAGTACAGCTTTTGGTAGTGCTCAGCCTATCTTTCCATTTGTTTACTGTATTCTTTGATCTCTGCTGAGGTGGACTTGATGGGTGTGATCTTCAAGACACTAGGACTGAAGGCTTTCTTCATTCCATCATACACAGCTCTGGTATTGACACTATTCACAGCTTTCTGAATGTCAGTAGTCATTGGCGCACTTACAAGAGATCCTTTTGGCATTGCTACAAGCTTCTCTATACATGGTTAGTGTTTTCTCACAGGGCTGTCTCTTATACTCCAGAGGAACTGCTCCTTCTGCAGTCATGGCAGGTTTCATCTCCTCTATCCCAGCCTTGAACCAGTCTTCTTTACCTTTTCCTAAAAGGTGTTAATGGCAGCTTTCTACACTGTATTGCGGATGAAGTCCCATTGTGCCTGGACGCAGTCTTAGGGGCAATCATGCAGAGCCTTGTCGATAGCCTTAGAGAAACGTACCCGGGGTTCTTGCATCAGCACTCCTGATATATGAACACTAGGGTGACACTTCTGCTTGAAGTGATGGATCGGTCTACGATGAAGATGCACCTTTTTGCTGACTAGGGAGTGAGTGAGTGATCAGCATCACAGTCGGCACTGTGATAACTGCGTGTGAGGAGCACATGGTTCAACATAGATCTCTGGGTAATAACAAAATCCAGCTGGTGCCAATGCTTGGATCTGGGATGTCTCCAGAACATTCTGTAGTCTAGCTTAGTGGCAAAAAAAGGTGATAGTGATGTATAGATTTCTGTGGGAGCAGAGTTACAGTAGCTGCTGGCCATTCTCATGTATAGTTTTTAAATAAAATACTTTATATTATCTCTAGTAGAACCTACAATGGAACGCTTTTTTGTTATTTTTCAACTAACTGATGATACAAGCTGTATATAAATATATATAATTTGAATTTTTCAAGGGATAATTGCGTCTATCTTGTATCCATAAAAAAAAAATTTTAATGGCAAAAAGAAACTAAAACTTGTGGAATATTTATTGATTGAAGTCCGATTGTTAAAATGTCACATATATATTTTCTATTCTTTAATTCCGGGTACTTAAAATTTATACAAAACAAACACATCAATGTTGGTCATATTTTCCATAACAGGCAAGTACATTCTTGATGTTGATTCTTTCCATTTATATTTTAATTACTCGTTTTTAACGATGTATTTTCTTATATATTTTTTTAAATAAACTCAAGTCATTGTTTTTGTGACTGAGCTTCCATTATGCCCCACCCCCGTAAATTGTTCGCAACAAATGCCCCTCCAGCTACAACAACCATCAACAATTCTCCTCGCTTTCTATATATGTGCCTACAGTTAAACGAAAATTCCCAGAGAAGAGTTTCTTTATTAAAACTGTCCATCTATGAAACAGAATACTATGAGACTGCTTTCCAGCTGACTATAACATGGTCGTTTTTAAGTCTAAAGTTTTTGTTGAGCCGTCCTCTTAAATAATTAACCTTACCCAAGTTCCTCCATTACTGATCATCTTGTTTGACCATCTGCCTCACTTATCAACACTTATCCTGGAGTAGCCTCTGGGCCTTGATAAGTGGTGACCTCCAAGTAAAAAATAAATAAGACAAACACCTTAAAATTCATGTTCTTGCAGCAGAATAAATTGTGGAATTTCTTTGTCGACCAGATAAATTATTTTCTTCAAATATATTCTGTATAAAACACAATAAAGCAATCATTCTAATAAATAAATAAAATTAATTACTATGATTAAACATAAATCTTTGTTTGCATTAGTTATTTTTTTTTAACTTGCCTCCCTACGAGGGCAAAGTTAGACACAAGGTCGGTTTTTAATGTGGGGATAATCCAGCTCCTCCAAAAAGAGGCACTCTGGATAGGAAAAAAAAAAAAAATTACCTCAGTTATGAAGGATTTCTCCTCCACTTATTGAGGACAGAAAAGGTCGTGTAGCATCAGAGCAGATACTACACTGTGATATCCATTGGAGAATAGAACACTACATTACCAAATATAAATAGCTGTATGCTATATTACCAAATATAAATAGCTGTATGCTATATTACCAAATATAAATAGCTGTATGCTATATTACCAAATATAAATAGCTGTATGCTATATTACCAAATATAAATAGCTGTATGCTATATTACCAAATATAAATAGCTGTATGCTATATTACCAAATATAAATAGCTGTATTCTATATTACCAAATATAAATAGCTGTATGCCATATTACTAAATATAAATAGCTGTTTACTATATTATTTGTAGAAAATGGCTTGTTTGAGAAGGATTTCTTCTAAATAAATATTTGGGATTATTTAATTTCTAAAAAAAAAAAAAAGTGGTAGTAGGCAGGCAGGTTCGAACCTGTACTTCGAAGAAAGAAAAGAATGTGAAAAAAAATGTGACATAGGTTTAAATTAAAGCTAGTCAATCGAAAAGAGGGGACGTGTTTCGAAAATATCGGTGAAAAAAGCGATCCCTCCCTGTAGAAACGTGCCCAGTTGTGGGTGAATGAATTAATGTTTTTATATTTGTCGTCCAAAGTGTCGAGCTTCAAAATGATACTGATCTTGTGAAAATCCGTCGCCTCTGTCGAAAGCTTTAGGCAGACATACAAACATACAAACATTTAAGCAGATTTTTGGGCTTTATATTATAGACAATTAATTTTCTTTGGTAATGTTTTTGCTTATTCGATTTATATTATAGACAATTAATTTTCTTTGGTAATGTTTTTGCTTATTCGATTTATATTATAGACAATTAATTTTCTTTGGTAATGTTTTTGCTTATTCGATTTATTTATTAACAATTAATTTTCTTTGGTAATGTTTTTGCTTATTCGATTTATATTATAGACAATTAATTTTCTTTGGTAATGTTTTTGCTTATTCGATTTATTTATTAACAATTAATTTTCTTTGGTAATGTTTTTGCTTATTCGATTTATTTATTAACAATTAATTTTCTTTGGTAATGTTTTTGCTTATTCGATTTATTTATTAACAATTAATTTTCTTACTGTTATTGATTATTTCCAGTTTTTATTGTAAGGAAACTCTCACTTCCCTGAAGAAAATCGCGGATTGGGGCAAAATTAAGATTGTCTTAGTCTAGAAGGATATCTGCTTCACAGACTGAGGACAGATGGGAAGAACTAACAAGCAAATAAAACGATGAATGGTTTCAGCATTTTCGTTTTTCCTTATGTTATATTTGCATTAAAAAGTTCTTTATATGTGAGTCTTTTATTGCCAATTCTTTTCTGCAACTTTCGCTCCATACTTTTTCTTTTTTATTCACGTTAACTCACTTGGACGTAATGGGCTACTATTTGGGACCATGCCTAGGAAAGATTAACAAGATGTTGGTTTACATTACATGTAAACTTCTGCATATCAGCTCAACCAGGGAAAGAGAGAGCAGGAAGGGAATTCCAAAGTCTAGCTGTTCGAAGTAAGAAACTATTAGAAACTTTCTGGCATTTAGCGACCTTGACAATGAATGGATGAGATTTTGTTGCTAAGCGGGTTTGTCAGGGATATGTACGTCAAAGGGGCACAAGTGCAACGAGTTCATCAGAGCGCATTCAGTTCAAATATTTGTAAAACAGGCACAGAGATACGATATTGCGGCGATGGGACAGGGATTGGAGCTTAGTTGACAAAGTGGGACGGATTAGATTCGAAACTTTTTTTGGACCCTATCCAAGAGGGAGAGGCACAAGCCCAGATGTGGCAACAATACTCCAAACATGGGCGAATGGTGGCCTTGTAGAGGTACAGGATAATCTCCGGTGTAAGTAGTTTTGTAGCATGATAGAGGGAAGGCACTTTCTATACAGCAGCCTTCACAATGTCCTCCAGTTCATATTGCCCGTTAATGCTAGTGTTCTAGATATAAAACATGAATTATCTTATTTTCATTAATGATTTTGCCATTTATCTTCATTGCCGTCATTTCGTGTCTGTGCATGACTCGCTTAATCTTCCTCGTCTTATCAGTTTAGCTAAATTCTAAATAAATAAAATTTCTTTTCATGCAGAAAGAAATATAGAGATGTTCCTGAGAGTTTCTAAGGTTTTATTTTTGGAGAGAATTTATTTGCACAAGAGAAAGAGACTAAAATTCTCTTAATTATTTAACGTCTTAATTAAATCATCCGGTGACATGCAAACGGATCTTTGAAGGGTTATTTCACTCTTAGTGATATTCAAAGTTTTCTTTCTACATTATTGATAGTTCATCAATAATGTAGAAAGAAAACTTTCTCTCGCAACCCATGGCAGACTCGCATTATTCAATGTTCCTAGTTCAACTTCCATCAACAGACTCCAATTATTTGCGGTTTCTTTTGCATGGCTTTCAAAGACATTCTCATTTGAAAGCTTTTGTTTTCTTTTAACTCAACAAACGTGACATTATTTTAGTTTCCTCTCGTGTCCTGTTGTGTCTATGCCATTTGACCTGCTGCCCTTTGGCTCAATTTTATGTCACCCATGTTTGATTCACCCCAGATTTGAGTCATCATGACATGTACTCAGTGTCAAACTTTATACTAGCTGACTTAATCGCTATTCGACATGAGGTCCCTTATATGCAACGCATACTTTTGTTTAAATTTCATTATATTTGCCCTTTCTTTCATAGGTTCTATTAGCAAAACATAACAAAATGTTAACAGCTACTTCTAATTCGTTCGATTTTAGTTAGAACTTATCAAATACAATGAAGTACTACATTTATGGTAGCACATCTAAGACAGTAAACGACCAAGTTCTCTCCAATTCTCTCTCCTCTGATCTTGAGCATGTAGTACAATGGGGAAAGGAGTGGCTGGTTACTTTTAATGCATCTAAAACCAAGCTTCTCTCTTTACATCATCAACATTCTGATCTACATCTGGCATCAATTGAAATGAATGGCTCACATCTTCAGGAGGCCTCAAGTTTTGACAAGCTTCTGGGCTTGACCATTACTCCTGATCTTAAATGGAACACGTACATCAAATCTGTTGCCAAGGCCGCTGGAAAAATGGTGGGATCTTTCTATCGATCTGGTAAATATCTCACTGCTGGTGCTATTCTCTATCTATATAAGAGCCAGGTACGTCCAAGGATGGAATACTGTTGCCACATCTGGGCAGGAGCTGCTAGAAAGGACTTGTCCTGCCTTGATAGAGTTCAAAATAGACTTTGTAGCCTCGTAGGAGATGTCCTTTTCTCTTCCTTGCAACCTCTATCTCACAGAAGAGATGTTGCGAGTTTGTCTCTGATGTATCGTTATTTTCATGGAAAGTGTTCGACTGAGCTTCAATCTATGGTCCCCCCTTGCCAAACTTTCACAAGAAACACTCGTCTAACTGTAAACACTATCAATAATTCACCCCACTCTTTATCTGTGCCTAAACCTAAACATAGATTCCATGAACAAAGCTTCTTTCTTAGAACTGCACGCCTGTGGAATTGTCTTCCGTTTTCCTGCTTTCCGGCTGACTACAATATGGTTGTGTTCAAGTCTAACGTAAATAAGTTCTTGATGAGCCGTTCCATATAAGTTATCAAATTTACCAGATATTCATTACTAATGATTACTATGTTGTCCAATTTCTACTGTACACTCTTTAACCCTTATCCTTGAGTGGCCTCTTGGCTTTGATAAGTGGTGATGCCTATGTAAAAAAAAAAAAAAAAAAAGTACGACAGATATTCCAATACTATCTATGCTAAAATTGATATCCCCCCCTTTCTCTCTCATATATCATTAATTTATGCCGTGTTGTTTAGTCGTTACACGTGACAATAATTCTAGCGAGTTTCATCTTCAACATTTCACATTTTTTATTTACTAAAACATGATTTCAGTAAACACGAGTTGTTTAACATTAAACACGAGACTCGTTTGTTTGCACTATTTCAGCTGACTGACATCAAATTTAGCCAATATTTAAATCATTTATGTAAGACAAAAAGGAAATTTGATTAGAAAATGAGCCATCGTTTATCAAGATTAAAGGCCACTCGAGGATAATGATTAATGACGGTATCAGTTGGTGATGGATATAACATATTTAGAGAATAAGATCATGAACAAAAAAAATATAGAAAAAAATTCATATAAGAGTATCACTTCTGATTTTCAAAAAAAATCCAAAAGAATCTACCGTCCGTAATTTACGTGACTCAAATAGGATTTACACGCTTTAGTTTACGTTTTTTGCAATTATATGTAAAAATCAGTCTCAAGAAATATCTGCAAAAAAGGAATTACAGAATATATATATATATATATATATATATATATATATATATATGTGTGTGTGTCAGGTCATGTCATATGCTACTGGTACCATGTAACCCAGTACTACCTGCCTCATGGTTGGGTCACCGGCGACTAAACTGGTTCCCCCACCAGACTTGTTTGGTGAGGAGGGTGGCTAGTCTCCCTGAAGGATTAAAAACAAGACCTTCCAAAGGGCGAATGAACCCTTTTTCGGGGTCAACGGCCAACTAGCACCATGTGTGTTTGTGTGTTGGGGTGGAGAGGGCTCCCATAAGCCGTGGTGAAGGCAACCTTTCTAGGAGAAGCAAATCTCTGATTTAAAAAACCATAAAGCGGGAGACCAGTACCCGCATTAAGCTGGTCTGCAGTTTAACTTGTTGCTGGCTATCTTGCTCTTGCTTGTTGCTGGATCTCAACATTTTGAACCGAGAGAGAGACTTAGCTGTCGTACAAAGCTAAGACTCTGTAACATCACCTGTGTATAGATACTCCCTCAGGCATTTGTCTATAAAAATGGTCCTGTGGCGATGGAAAAGTTATGACGCATGGAGGCTTGAAATGCTGGAAACATGTAATAATTGATCTCAATGACCGTCTTAAGTATCATGCCTGTGTGAGCGTGTGAATTCACCAGTAGAACTAAGAAAAAAAAAAGTCATTTCTGGGCTCATGGACATTAAGTGTCTGAGGGAGTGGCACTCGTCTGACAAGACGTTTGCAATCATCATATATATATTAGATTATAAGGTGGAGATCACTTTCCAAAAAGTTAAATTGACCCGGAAATGGAGAATCATTTTACATTACGTAACTGATGGCTTCACTGTAAATTCTAAAATTGTGTGCGTGTGTGTTGATTGTTCATTTTCCTTCCAAGAGTTATATATATATATATATATATATATATATATAGGGTGTTAGTTCTCGGTTCACACATCATAATTGCATTTAAAATATCTTATTTTGAGGAAGTTTTTGAATTTTTGAAAAAAATAATGCGTAATAATTTTGAAACCTCAGCAAGATGCGGAGAACTTCAAACTAATAAATATAATCTTTTGTTATTTCCCAAATATCCAATTTCTTCGACCCCCCCCTCACAATCAGATCAACCTGTTGTTGTTGTTGATGCTAATCTATCATCGATTTTTTTTCTGCTCTCAGAAAAATCGATACGACAAAATATAGACTTGACTGAACTTGGAATTGGAACGGATAACGGAAGGATTTTTTAACGTATTTACTTCACCGATTCGCTATTACAGGAAATTAAAATAGAACGCATGGAGGAAAAAATGGTTTAGTGTGTGAAATGTTTAGGTTAATTCCATGGCCATTCCTATAAGAGGCCAGACGTATATGCACTCGAGATCTTTTACTGGAGGTATTACTTAGAAAAGGAAATTCATAAAGTAGTTAAAACATAAACAGGAACAATTTCTTTATGAGATTAGTTTAATGTTTGTGTTTTTCAAACCAAATAATAAGCACCAATTTGACCATTATTAACAAGTTCCTATAAATGAAGAGATAAAAATGACTGAATAAATGTAAATGCATATTTTAATGAGTTATTATTTATGGGATTTTTTTTTCTGGAGAAAATTTGGTTGTTGTCCAGAATTCAACAAAATTACAAAAAAAAAAAAAAAAAAAAAACTATAGAAAAATTTTTATGATGTATGGAACGAAAATGTCATGTTCCCAAAACCACATAGATTGATCAAATAATTTTATATAAGGCTGATTTTGATCTCCGTAGTTCGAATTTAGTTATCTATCTTAATTTATTAAAAATTGTGGAGCAAGACAAACTATCATCGCTTCTTCATAAAATCTGATTTTCTTCATAAAAAAAATAAACAACTTGATCAATTTTCATGATTTTTTGAATAAACATAACCTTTGTTCTATGATGGATACATGCATCATAAAGATTTTTCCTGTTTTTTGTTTTTTTTTTTAATTTTTTTTAATTAGGTTGAATTCTGACAAGAAGTGAAACTTTCTACTTAATCATGGCCATAGTTAGAATTCTTTCAGAAAGAAATTTTCTCTAGAGCAATGATAGAGTGCTAGCGGGGTTGTACAGAGGTGCAAATTTCATACCAGCTTACGATATGTACTCGAGGATCATGAAACATCCTACTGGGCAATGCTCAGATTTTTTTTTAGGCCAAAGTGCTCAAACAAAAAAATCACGATCAAGCCAAACAACCACCCAAACAAAACCAATTCACCTCCTCCTTTGAGGTTCGCATTCACAAATATCTATGAACTTAGAAGTAACCTATATAATATAGTCTTTTCTCCCAGTAAACTCCTTGGATATCTTAGCATTAAGCGAAACCAACCTATACACCCCAATCCCATTAACTACTTTAACATGATAGAATATCTCTATATCTCTGTCATTAGGACTCTGACAGATATATACACTGACAGTCCATATTTATAGCACCCTCCTCTTGAGCAAATCTTAAAATCAGATGATCAGACCTTCATGTGCTTTAGACTAGCTTTTCAGCACTGCATTAGTTACTTATATTTTCTGTACCATTCTTCCTCGAATTAGGGTCCTGGATATGACCTTAAACTATATCCAGTGGTAATGTCCCAGCTTGCGGGCTTTGGGGAGTGTGGAGCCACCTTTTAATTACCATTGCTCCCAGGTCCACTCTGATCCGGAGTGGTAGTACCTGTTAGGGTCCCAACTATGGGTTAAATAGAAACCGATTTGAAAATAACAAATATATTCTATTAAAAAAATTTTCTTCAAAATCTTTGGATTTGGCATTAAATAACCCGAAAAGGGTTGATATGCCGTAAAACAAAAAAAAAAAAACAACCAACCAATCCTCGAATTAGGACTGTACCCTAATCAACCATATCTCTGACAGTATAGATGCAGCACTCTCCTTAGATACGAATGCCAAGTACATGTGTTTAGTGACTTTAATGTCTACCATAGTAATTGGCTTGACTCCTCACTTTATATGGATGCAGCTGGATGTTGTACTTATAATTTTTAGACTAAGTCGGTGCATATATCTGTCAGAGTCCTAGCAACAGAGATGGAGATATTCTGTCATGTTATAGCAGTTAGAGGGGATTTAGGTGTGTAGGTTGGTTTCACTTAATGCTAAGATATCTGGGGAATTTACTAGGAGAAAAAAATTTATTATCAAGGTTACTTCTACTTTATTTCTTTATTTCTTTATAGCTCATTCTCTTACACAAATAGTCCTGTTCCTAACCCGCCAGATCGTGAAGATCAACAAGCTTCACTTTACAGTACTCGAGGATTGTGTGAAAAATGCCCATAGTCCACTCAGAAATACCCAATTTGTGATACCTGTAGACATCACCCTTAAATCCCAACCCAAAACAGGTATTTCCAAAGGACACTACAGAATTAGCTTCCTCTGAATGTAAAAATGACTAAATATGAGTTGATATTATCATCATAACTTTTGTACCATTTAAAAGAAGTTAATAATTTTAATAATAATAATAATAATAGCTAAAAACATTTTTCAATGAACAGAAATAATGAAAATATGAGACTAAAATCGTGTTTACATTAAATTACCTTAAAAGTCCTGTGTAATTGTCATTTTTTAACATGTGTTTAATAAATCTATCAAAAATCAACTAATGGTCAGATTTTCACGAAATTTTCAATATTTTTTCACTTTTGAATTTATATTTAAAATTCAGTTTTTGTAAAATACATGAAGGGAATTTTTATGTGTTTCTCCACCTCAATATTTCGTTTTACAAAATCTGAACAAAATATGTAATAACTAGCTGTACCCTGCCATGCGTTGCTGTGGCTCAAATTGGTGCAATGGAAAATGTTGCAAAATGAGAAAATGCATGTTTCTTATAGGTTATAATTTTCCATTTCGTATGGGTACACAGTTTTTGTTGCTCCATTTTCTTAGCTGATATACAGATTTTCTGGTTTGGTGACTCTTGAATACGTAACATAAATTGTCCATGTAAAAAAACAGTCAGTGTGTAACTGTAAGCCACACAATTGTAAAGATTGTTCCCTGTGCTTGTTGATGGTTATTGCAAACGACAATAAAATTGGAAAGTGCAATTTCTTAAAGTGTAATGATGTATCCGGTGGAATCATAGGAATGCATGGAATGAAGATATATTCATCTGTAAAAAAAGTCCTGTTATGATTGTTGTTTCTATGATATTGTTTGTTAATTTTTTTTTACTGTAAGCCATGTGCCTTTGCAAAGCTTGGATTGGTTTATATTTCACATGATAATTAGTATGCTAAATTTCACTTGCAATACATGCGGTGGCATCCCTGTTGGATAATTAACCACTTTATCTGCTTTCACAACAGTGTCGATGGATTTGTATTTGACTACCTCACTTGGAATTTTGCATTGAATAAAATAAAACGTCTTTGTATTGACCTGCAAGAATAGCTCGTTCACTCAGTCAAGTGGAATTCTTATAATTTGAATATCTGCAAAAACCTTTTAAACTAACTCTTCTTTTGATGTAATAAAATCACAGAAGTTAAAAGTCAAAGAATTTTGCCCTTATCTCTGATCAGCTGGCACTTTTCCGTACCCAATTTCCCACAAGTGATGCAAAAATTTATGTGCAGATCGAACAGTCTGCAACTGGATATGCATATTTTGAGTTAAGTTTAATGCCTTCACATGGCACAAAAAAGTAGAGTATTTGAGGCAAGCATTTATTTCATCTGCTGGTGTTGATTGAAGAATAACAGGTAACATTTGTCTGAAATCTCCTGCAAGCAATATTACTGCATTCCCAAATTGTCTGACATTGCCAAGCAAATCTTGCAAGGATCGACCAAGAGCCTCAAGTTATTTTTTGCGTACCATTGTGCATTCATCCTAAACAATAAGTTTGCATTTCTGCAATATTTTCCCCTATATTGGATGTTTTGGAGATGTCGAACATGAGACTTTTTAAAAATTGAATGTTTCAAAGTAGAATAAATAATTCTTCTACTTGGTCGCAAGGTTGCAGGTATTCCTCATGCAGCAAGGGCTAAGGCTATGTCATTTTGTTACTGAATGGTTGCCAAAATCAATTTAATTAGAAAGGTTTTACCAGTTACTTCTGGTGCTGTTCAAGGTAGCAGTAATTTCCAAATAACTTCTATTCTCACAGTCAGTAAATTAGGTGACTAAAATAGGATTTATCCATGTTTTTACAATGCCTTATTCACTGTAATTAATTTAGGAGACTAAAATAGGATGAGGGATTAGAGATGGACAGATAGAGAGGAAGATATATAGATAGAAAAGAGAAAGTGAGAGAAAAATAGAGAAAGAGAAGGAGATAGAGAGAGATAAAGGGATTGATAGATAGACAGAGAAAGGGGGAGAGTTAGAAACAGAGAGGGTGAGACAAAGGAAAGGAGAGAGATAGAGGAAGTTAGAGAGAGAAAGGGGCTCAAAGAGAGATGGAGAGGGTGATATAGAGAGAAAGATAGATTGAGAGAGGGAAAGGGAGAGATGGATAGAGATATTAAGGGAGGAAGAGAGAGGGGGGAAAGAAACGGAAGGTGAACTACACTTCACCGTTTTTTTCCTTGTTCAGTAGAGAAGAAATCTTTCGAGACTGAGGCAATTTTAATTTTTTGTTACTATCCAGAGTACCCTTTTTTTGGGGGTGGGGGAGCTAGATTTTTCACACATTAGAAACCGACCGGGTTATCTGTACTTTCACCTAACAAATTAATAAAAGAAAAAGATATTGTAAAATTTGAATTTAGTGTGAAAATACTATTTTAAAAAATAGCATGATAACATAAGTGCCACTTTATGTACTTCTTGGGCGTTGAGTTCCATGGCGACTAGCATAATTATTTAATGGTCGCTTCCTTAGCCCCCCCCCTCCCTAGTCAAGGCTAATGCATGCGCACGTAACATTTTTTTATTTACTGACGTTGGCTTAGTAACTAAACGATTTATTGATAATTTCGTAAGCCTTAAACGCATGCCGGAAGATTTAAATTGGTTCATTATTGTTGTAATGAAAAAAAAAAAAAGTTTCATTCAACACAAAACCAAAAACACATACTAATGATAAATGATTTATTATTCTATTCATTGAAATTTACTAATTTTTAAATAAAAAAAGTAAAAAAAAAAGTTAATAAAAAATAGTTGCTTATGTGCGCATGTAAAAGTGAGAAATTATTTTAATCATTTCAAAAACTTGGTATTTTTTTTTTTTTTTTTAGATTAAGTTCACCTTAAAATCACCCCCCCCCCCCAACATCCTCATCTTAAGAACAGCTTCCGGAATAAACATCATTTTTGGAGAGGCGGGGGGGGGGGTTGGAAATATTTGCAAAATTTAGCTGATATTTGTTTTCAGCATACCTACCCGAAAATACTATTGAAAAAAAAAAAAGGAGGGGTTCAGTGCCCGTTAACTTGAATTTGTAAATAAAAAATGGAAATAAATTCAATATTATGTTTTGTAAAAAATGTTTTCTTTTCTCATTAATATACAATATTATCAGTTAAATTGTGAAGAAAAAAAAGGCATTCTCAAAAATAATTAATTTTTAAAAGACTTAAATACATTAAATTCCATTATTCTTAAATGCTCAATTTTAAACATAGAATTTTAAGTAACAATGTTCTGTTTTTAATGTAATGATATTTTAATGTAATGATATCTATTGTATCCAGGATTGAGGTCATTTTAGACAAAATATTCAACTGCTGTTTAAGATGTATTTATTTATTAACTTTCCATTTACATGGCTTGTTGCACTTTGCTGTTTTTACCAATAACTTTTATTTAATATAAACATATAAAGATGTTGCTAATGGTAATACATTTCTGAAATACAAAACTTATAAAACTTATATAGAATGTATTGATATCTGATCATCTTCTACAAGAACCTGGCAGAGTGCATCAGACAATGATTGTGGAAATGGAAATAATAAGCAATGACTATCAATTAGGGTTTATGGACCCCAGTAAATGGGAGAAACAAAAGCAACAAGTTTCGGTCGACACTTAACCATCACACACGGCATCTGTAAAAAAAAGATTTGAGTTGTTCGTTTTTTTGTCAGCAAGATTTATTTTTTTAATATAGAGTGCATTTTTTTTTTAATTATTTGTCCACTAAGCTCTAGTCCTTGACCTATCACTCCATTGTATCCACCCCTACGCTTGTTTAACAAACACTTTAATGAAATGTTTTCCAATGATTCTGCTGTTCTAATGCCCCTCCTACCCTAATGAAAATACACCCAACCAACCCAACAATCGACTAAATTCCATCCATTCACTATATAAGGCCCTAAAATGTTGGAGGGCTTTTTACTCTAATAGTTTTTTTTCCTCAAATTACAAACATTTGGAATTGCATAAGTTTAAATATAATGTGAATAAACATATCACTGCACATCTCCTAACTCAGGATGTCTCTTTTAAATCTGATCTCTAATTCACAGTAGCTCCTTACATCTCAATGGCAACGTGCCTTGTTTGAAGGTGAATAAAAGCTATATATATATATATATATATATATATATATATATATATATATATATATATATATTATATACTAGCATTTCAGCCCGGCGTTGCCCGGGCGTTTGGAAGTGTATGCTGAGCAAAAAAAAAAAAAAAAAACGGTCAATTTTTTTTTTAACTTTGACTCTTATTATGACCTCTTAAAATTTAGGGCTCAAATCAAGTTATTAAGTTAGATCCATGTCCAAGGAACTTATATCTAAAATTTCACGTGTTTAGACCCAAAATTGTAGGAGGAGTTTGGTAGAGTTCTCAAAGGTCAAATCGTTGAACTTTGACCCCTTAATCGCCAAATTTATGTCCGAAAACCAATCACATCGATTTTCCCAAATATCAAATTTCGAATCTGTAGGCTTAAAATTGACAGAGTTATTGCGTAGGGAAATGTACACACAGACACACACAGATACGTTCACTTTTATATATATATATAGATATATATCAATGTTTTTTATGTTAACATGTGTGTGTATATATATATATATATATATATATTAAATTGTAATTCAATGAATTTCAAAAAACTCTCATTGAAATGAATTTCATATCAAAGAATTTTTATTATTCAAAGCAAGACAAAGAATGCTTTAGAAAGTTAATCTCCTTAACCTATAGGGTTTCGATGTCTACCATCTCATCAGAGGAGAGAAAATATTAGCAAATATTTATAAGGTATGCACCCTATTTGCTAAAGTCAGTGAGACGTGGAAAGTCAAAGTCAAAATAATAAATTTATCAGAAGTCCTGTAGCAGGAGGATTTGCAGGAAAAGTATATGAAAGTTTTTTTTAGATCCAGCTTGCTTGGTAAAATCCAGGGCATGCGTTCTTTACATCCGTTTTGTAATAAGGTCCAAGTTATATATTGGGTAATCCGCATAGCTGTGTAGATATCCGAATCGGGCAAGTGCTTGTATAAATTTATTTGTGGGTCCAGCGATAATAATTCAAAGTCTGGTTGAATTCCAACTTTTTAGATGTATCTTTAAATCTATGTTATGAATCTTACACCCCGTACCATAAACCAAATCTAAACCTATATTATGTACACAAACAATCTAATCACCCAAAGTCAATAATCAAATCAATAGTTCCATCTATCTCCAAAAGAATATCAAATCTATCAGCTGACAAAAATTAATTTATTTGCTCTATCTTGCATATCGAGCAATTCTTGTTTAGATGGGATAACTTATAGAATATTACTGCCAGTAATATGTTGTAAACCTTACAATCTCACGTTTACATAACAACTGATTGTTAAATAAAAACTATTCTGAAGTATATATATATATATATATATATATATATATATATATATATATATATATTCTCTGAAAGTGTAGATCCATTTTTATTGAGCTTAATTGTGTCAGTTTTGAATAACTTTATTGAATATATACATTATAAGTATATATTTTTTATAAACCTATATATTTATGTTTATATATTGTATCTAAAGGATTTACTAAACTAATTAACTACTTATGAATTTTGGAACACAGTTGTTAAGCATAAGCGGTTATAATGTGAACTATATTCAATTTTATGCAAAGGTGGTGGGCATCCTTCGAGATTTGTGAAAGACGTTTTAGACATGAATCAATAAATATTTCCCAAATTTCAGTTTCTTTTGAGTATTTTAAAGGGTTTTTAGGGGACAGAACATGGGCAAAAACTTTCATTTAAAAATTCAAATATTTCAGTTTTCCGTTGAATTAGATATCACTTTAGCAAGATTACTTGAATTTCAATTTCTTCTTGTGACTCCTTTTTAGGCATTTTCTAGAACCAAAATCGTATAATGGATTTTAGATATTAGATTTAGAACAATTATATGTTCATTTTAAACCATCATAAAGGGATATGAAAATGATGCAGAATTGTTCTGTTCTGAGCATTAAATGTACCCATCCTGGAACAGGTATCCTAGTTATATCTATATTTATATCTATATGTCTATAAAAGTTAAATTTTGTGTGCGTGTGTGTGTGTGTGTGTGCATTTCCCTACCAAACTACCCAGTCAATTTTCAGTCTACAGACTCGAGATTTGACATAAGGGGTATTGAAATTTGGGAAAATCTTTTTAATCAGTTTTCGGCCAGAAATTTGTCTGTCAAGGGATCAAAGTTCAACGATTTGACCTTTGAAAACTCTATCAAACTCCTCCACCAATTTTGTGTTGAAACACTTGAAATTTTAGATGTAGGTTACTTGGACATGGATCAAACTTTTTAATCAAAATTGGGGTCCAAGTTTTAAAATATTGGACCTCTGCGGTCTCTACTAAATTACTCAGCCAATTTTGGATCTAAACATTTGAAATTTTACATAAAGTGTATTCAGACATAGGGCAAGTTTTTTAATTGGTTTTTGGTCGAAAATGTGGCTGCCAAGGGGTCAAAGTTAAAAGCTTTGATCTTTGCGGTCTCTAGCAAACTATTCAGCTTATTTTGGGTCTAAACATTTGAAATTTTACATAAAGGGTATTCAGACAATCAGTTTTTGAGCAAAATCTCAGCTGCCAAGAGGTCAGAATGTAAAGAGTTAATCTTTACAGACTCTACCAAACTCCTCTGCCAATTTTGGGTCTAAACACTTAAAATTTTAGATGTAGATTACCTGGCCATGAGTCAAACTTTTTTTAATATATATATATACATATGCACATAAAGTTATGAACAGTACATAGAGCCCAAGCAAAGCCAGGCTGAACTGCTAGTACATATATAATTTCTTTCATTTGTCAATGCTCAAATACAAGTTAATAATGCAAGACAAAGCTATGTATGTTTGTTTTTCTGACAACCTGAGTGATAAGCTCTGGTGTGTGGGGGGGGGGCACTTTTAAAAATGCTGTCACCTGTATGGGAATTAAACACGTCTCTCATAATCCTTTCATTTACCTGTTTCCAGAAAAGCACATTCAAAATGGCTAAATGCCAGGAGGAGATGGCATAAATAAAAATGGTGTTACTCAAAAGATTAGTTTTTATTTTAGCATGACTAATGTCACGTTTGGCCTTTCTAAACAAACTGTTTTAGCCAATGGTTGTGGCGGATGTGGAGTTTCTTAAATGATAAAGTTACCTGGAAAATCTCATAAAAAGCAAGATGTTTGTGTTGTAAAACTTTACAATTGGAAGTAGATTAAATTTTGGGGTTTTCGTGGCTCGTACATTGTTACAGGGTAAGTTGCTTTTATTTTTCTGAATTTTTGATACTGAGATGTTTTGTATTATTTGGATTCATCAGACTATTGTTCTCATCTTGAGTGTTATTTACATGAACTATGTATGCTTTTATTACGTCAGCCATGACCGGGTAGAATTCCTAATTCGCAATTGTATTTTAAGTACTGCCTGCACTGAAGATTGAACCTTCAACTTCCAGAAGAGTGTAACTTTTATAACTGAATTTTACCAAGCGGGTTGGAAAGTGAAATTGAAGAGCCAACATCCTAGAGGACGAGAACTTTGGTTTGCAAAAAATGCTTGAGCAACCCTGTCAGAATTCCCTGGTAAAGGTGCCTCATATGATTAGCAATAAACTCATCCCTTTTTAAAGGGAGAAGGTAAAGCCTGGGAGAGTAGACCTCTTAGAACTGCACAGTACCAGCAACAAATCACAGTCAACAGGGGAAAAGTGATTTCATAAATGGCTTAGACTCTGTTGGTTTTGGAGCCAAGGAAAATAATTCCTTGCTGAATGTAGCGATATGGGTTGCTTACACAGCTTTCTCACAGCTAAAGTGAGAGAACAGTAGTGATTTGCGCCTTGCTGTGTTCATAAAAATGATGTCAGAATGAAACATGCTCTATTTTTTTTTAAATACCTGAGCCGCCCCTGTTGGTATTCCCTAATAGGGGTACTTCAAGCAATTAGCAATAAACTAACCTCTTCTCCAAAAAAAGTAAAGTCTAGGAAAGTGAATCACCTTGGACTAAACAGAACTATACCGATCGCAACGAAACTTGTCAAATTGATTGGTTTCATTTTACATCAGTTGAAGTTCTCAAAAATCAAAAAGCCCCCTTTCTGGGGCTAACACCTGATCTCTATACGAAACACATAGATATTCGAATATTCCATTAAAGTTTTTCTTTATCAAACATCGAGGTAGTAAAGAAGTTGGGAATATAATTTTCTTCTTTTTTTTTTTTATTTTTCGGAATCCTTTGAGATGAGGTTTCATAATTTGTACATTCACTTTTTTGTCGACTGCTGTAGATCGTTGTAGCGAAACAACAATTATGGAGATGAGGATAACAGTTTGCAAAAATAAATAAATAAATAAATAAATACACATAATTTTCCTCTCCCCAACTGACCATTTAAACATGTCTATCTTTCTTGTGGTATCTTGGTCTTACTGGATTCCATCACAAGAATTCATTTGTCTGGTGGAGTATCCAACTTCGTGCTGTTACTTGAGGTAACATTACTTTTGGAGAAAGTGCACCATTCCTTGTAAAAGCTAGTCTTGGTTAGCCATAGCGAAGAGCTCTTATTTGTGCAGCGAATACGAAATGTGATTTTGAATATTTGGTTTACTTGTAGGGAAAAGTATCCTCATGCCACATTATTCTGACAAACTTCTGTACAGAGAAACCTTAGACAATCGAGGACAGTGTCCAGTAGGCATTCAAGTTCTTCCTCAACTGTTATGTTTATTTCTCCTCTCCAGAAGATCAGGTGTTCTTGTTTTGATTTTTAAGGCAGCACATTGAGTAAAGTGCCTACAAACACTATCTGAATATTCCTGTCAGCATTCTCCGGTAAAGGCGCCTCAGGCTATTAACAATAAACTAATCCTTTCTAAAAGAGAGGACCCCCCCCCCCACCATTCGGGTTGTTAGCAGGAGGGGCATAAATGTGCCAAGGCCATCACCGCGGCGGCGCATAGATATAACAAGTTTAAAAAGGACAGGAGAGAGGGGGGGGGGATAAAGACAACCCAGAAAACAAAGATACGTACAAAAAATTATTTTAAGAGAGAAAGAAAAAGTGAAACAAAAAAAAAGACAAAAAAATTACATTTTATTTAGGCCAAGCGATTCACGTCTTCTGTCTTCGTCACTTCCATCAGAAAGGAAGGTAAGAAATTTGATTACAAATTTACTGTTTTTAAAAAATTAATTTATATATATAATAAACGACCCTGGTGTCTAACTCTGTCCCGTGGGGAGGCATTGTAAATAGGAACAATAAAAGTAACCTTTACTTTAAAACGAACAAATTACACATTTCTTTTAACTTTTTGATGGCCAGGCCAGACTCCATTCCACTGAACCTAACCTCTCACTTCAAACAAACACTTTTAACGCCGATCCCCATCGAATATGGGTATTATTTCAGATTAACATTATCAGCTAAATCATATCTACACCAGCCCCCACCTCATAAAAAAAAGTCTTTAATTAGTTTTTATTATTTTATTTTTGGTTCTCCCCCCCCCCCCGACAAAAGGAGGATGGACCTGTAAATTCACCCTTGTCCGTTCGTACTTTTCTCAATAACTGCGCCTTGGAATGTTTTGAAATTTTGCACAAACATTAAACATGATATGAATAAAAAGTAACAGAACGTTGCTCCCCTAGGCGTGCCTTCTGGGGTGAAATAGCTAAAATTGACACTTTTCTACTTATTAAAAAAAAATGATGCCTTGGATTTTTATAAAAATTTCTGAAAAGTTGTAACTACCTGATTTCTATATAATTTTGTTTGTCTATACTTCGAGATAACTATCAGGTGTGCCCCAGGGGCTCTTTTAGAGCTAAAAAAAAAAACTCCATTTTTGGGACTATTTTACCGTATTTGTCCAAAATTTTCTCTGTATGTCTATTTAGCAGTTTTGCATGGTGCTGAACTTAAATTTAAATATGTTAAGGCCTTGGGGAACTTTTGGGGCTAAATGGGGGGGGGGCAATGATAGACTTAGTCACTTTTTTTTTTGTATTGTGCAGAACTCAAATTTACACATGTTAAGGCCTAAAACTGCATCGTTTGTTCATTTTCATCAGGATTTGATGTCCCCTGGGGACTTTTGGGGCTAAATGAGAGGGAAGGGGGTGCAGCTAAACTGAGCTTAGTCATTTTTTTTTTATGCCTCGTTTACTGTGCACTCACGGGGACCATGCATGCTTCACTTGTTTTTTTTTTCTTTTTTATGAGAAATTCTGTGCGTTTTTTGGTAAATGTTACTTTTAACACAATGCCAACCATTCTAGTTTGTGTTTGTAGGGGTTTTCGAGGCCGCTGCGGCGCTGCGTTGAAAATTTACCGCGTTTCTAGGGGATATTTTCTTATGGATAACCGTTATTTTGTAGCTGTTGTGCATGCGCCACCTCCCCACCAAAACATGGAAACGGAAAACTGCCATGTCCGCGTGAGCGCATGAATACAAAAAAAAAAACAAAAAAAAAAAAAACAAGCAAAAGCATAATTGTGCATGTATACATATTTTCAACCACGATAACTACGCAAATAACAAATAACTGTTAATGGGCAGCATCTTTTCACTCTCAAAAATTTCTTTTAAATTACCACTATTATAAGTTTTTGGGGATGCTGAAAACGTAAATAACGTTTAAAATTCCAAGAAACAAGTAGTTTCCAAGATATGAAGAAATTATAGTTTCAAAAAGTGGGAGATCATTTTTCTATATTAATTTAACATTAAATGAGCACCCACTTTTTGTTGGGAGTGTTGGTCAATATAAAATGGGTAATTGTGGCCTGGTAGACCAATAGGAAACCTACTTTTAAAAAAAATTGTTTTCCAGAGGGTTTCGGGTGTGCTGAAAACGAATATCGCATTTAAATTTTCTGTAAAGAAGTAGTTTTCTGGATATTAAGCAATGTAATTCTTTGTTATAAGTGGTGGCCGCTGTTGTATGCGCTTGCAATATTCGTTTTCAACACACCTGAAAACCCCTAGAAAACAAGTTTTTTTAAAGTTAGGTTTTGTGTTGGTCTACCATTTTTATTTTCCTTTTAATTAATTTTATTAAAATCAACAGTAGCCTTTCCAGCTTTGTGCTTAATTGTTTATTTTTTTACTAATATTTGTAATTTTTACATAAAAAAAAATAAATCATAAAAACCTCAACTCTCTACAGTGCAATGTAGACTACAGTGTATTACCGGCGCAAACTTACTGTTCTGTTGTTTTTAAGACTTGTTTCCAGGGAATATTTTCTTACGGATAACTCATTTTGTAGCTGTTGCATATGCATCCCTCCCCACCAAAAAATAAAGACGGAAAACTGCCATGTTGTCAATATCACCACCACCACCACTAATCTAACATACTGACCCAACGGGTCATGGGTAGTCTAGTATATATATATATGTATATATATTTATATACGGGTTTTTTTTTTATATTCAAAAGTAATGGACTAGTGAATTCAACGAGGTTGTTAGATAGTGCTCAATAAAAAGAGCTGTTAATACTTGTTTATTGTTATATAAACATGTTTACATCCCGCTGCTACAAACAGCCACTTGTTTCAATCAAACAACAGATATCATCAGGCAGCGACTTGACTATTCAAATGTTCAATGAATAATCATATTATTCATTGAACATTTGAATAGTCAAGTCGCTGCCTGATGATATCTGTTGATATCTGTTGTTTGATTGAAACAAGTGGCTGTTTGTAGCAGCGGGATGTAAACATGTTTATATAACAATAAACAAGTATATATATATATATATATATATATATATATATATATACTGTGTGTGCAAAATCAAGATTTCAAGACAAGGTGTTGATGGCAACAAAAAGTGTATTTCATTTTATGTTACAATTGTTTCAATGTCCAGTTCGACAATTTCAAGCATTATATCGTTTGAAAATTTTCAGAAACCAGCATTTCTTCAGACTTTATGAATAAACACACTTTTGGCAATGTAGCATTTTTTTTTAATAGAAAGAAAAAAGGGGGGGGGAATCCCTATTGGGAAAAGCATGCCAGAAACATTTACCTTGGTTGTGGTTACGGAAAAGCCCCATGCTCAATTATGAAATGTGATAATTTTGTAGCTTAATCCTTAAGTCAACCATTTTGGGCTTAAAACCTATTGGTATATGAAAATTTACTGAATTACACGAACTCAGTATATTACATATAAGTCTATATATATATATATATATATATATATATATATATATATATATATATATATATGTATGTCTGCCTAAAACTTTCAACATAGGCCACGGATTTTCACAAGATCATTATCATTTTGAAGCTGAACCCTTCAGATGACAAATATCGAAAAATTATCCAAAAACATTAATTCCTTCACTCTCAACTGGGCACTTTTCTACAAGGAGGGGTCGCTTTTTTCACCGATATTTTCAAAAGTCATCGCCTCTTTTCAATTATCTAGCCTTGATTTAAACCTACTTCACTTCCGGTTTGGTGATGGGCACAACAGCAAAGACATGTTTTTGTTTTCACTTTCTTTTCCTCCTTCGCGGTACAAGTTCGAGCTTGCCTGCCAACTACCACTTTTTTTCTTTATTTGCTCAACACACACCTCCCAACACCCGGGCACCTAGGCTAGTTTTATAATAAATGTTTGTTCTTTATTATTTATTCAATTATTTATTTATTATTGTTTATTATTTATTCAATTATTTATTTTTTAAATTTATTATTCATTCAATTATTTATTTTTTAAATTTATTTTGGCTAAAATTTGTCTTAAATTCTTGTTCATTTTTGGTTTTCTTGAATTTCAAATTTTAATTTACAAATTCATAACGATGTTCTTAAAAACAAACGCCATCCTACTTTCTATACTTTAAATATAATTTTAATTTAAAAGCCATATGTCACAATTGTTCTTCTGTTCCATAGTACACTGCACAGGCCGTGATCATCCACTTCTTGTACGAGTCCAAATTTACTGCTCAATTCCGTCAATGCTGCAACAAAGGAACATTTTTATTTAGGTATTAAAGTAATACTCGTTTTCTTGAATTGAATTGCAAGATGAGATTTTTGCCTGACCAAACCAGAATTGCAGAGGGTCGAAAGGTGAAGTGCCAATCAACCATACAACTAAGAAAATAGATGCAAGGCAACGAGGTAACAAACACAGATGATTGATTTCATGTTTTATTTACCACAGGGAAACAGTAAATCGTATGGCAATGGGGATCGGGAGTGTTTGGAATAAGAATGGGCATCCTTTTGAGTTGAAATTCATGAGTCTCTAAAGTATGATGACATGCCTCAGGTTTGTCCAGGTCGTGTAGACAAGATCTGATATTGGAAACTGGTAGCCGGATGTTGATGGGGTACTGGACATTAACAGGTACTGGAACTGGTGTCTGGAAGTCAATGGAATAGGTAGCAGGATATTGATGGGCACTGGTAGGTAGCTGGATTACACATACTGGAACTGGAGGCCTGACATCAAGAACTCTTGGAGCTGGTGTCTGGAGGAAGCAAGAGTGTGCTGGGTGGTGCTGGAATCTGCAGGAGTGAACTAGAGTTGCTGGAAGCTGCTGGAGTCACTGGCTGTCAAGGGAGTCTCAGAGGACAGAGTGAAGTGTGTATTGCATTCAGGTAGTTTGTGTATCATCATTAAAAGTTTGAATTACATTAAGTTAACCCAGAAAAGGGCTGTTTGAACGATTGCTACTGCTACTAAATCTCTCAGTTGCTGGGCTACACCGCCTTCATATATCCTTTCATCAAAGTCAGGATTTGGGGGTTTCCTTGTTCCCAAGCTGTTCTGAAGATTTGCTGTGAAGTTGCTAGCTTCATTGAAAAATGTTCTTGTTACAGAAATTGGCTTGTTAAATAAACAAATGACTATAATTAATTTCAGGCTTCTTATGGTTTGCAGTGTTTATTGCCTGTATATATATTAATCTTGGTCCAAAATAAAAGTTGGTTGTTTTTGTTTAGCTCATGAAAAATGAAGTTATGTTTTTTCTTTGTTGTGGAAAAAATTGCAACTTTTTAGCATGCATGGTTGTGATATGCCAGTCATGTGTCTGTCTCTGCTAACAGGCATCTTCGTGATTGTTCACATAATTGGGAGCAGTAACTTGGCACCAGAATATAATTCCAGTCAACGCAATCTTTTAGCTAAGCGCTCCAAGGACCCACTTTGCCCGGAGAGGTGCACTGTCCTAACCGACCGTCAGACTTCAGCAAAACTAACTCCCTGTGATCTGCTCAGAAGATAATCTCTAACTGCCTCTCCTTCCTATCTCCTGAAATCTTTTCACCCGTGACCAGAAATCTTAGATTCTTGCCTTTGTTAATTGTCACCATTCGACCACCCAGAAGCTGACTACTTGAAATATCCACTAGAGATAATGACTAGACAGTGTCCGTTTAAAGAGGTTTATCTGGAGACCATCTAAGAACATTACTTTTCTTAAATAGGTTGCTCTTAGCATTTAAACAGGCACTTATTTTATTACAAACAAAGAAACGTTTCCTAGGTTATTGGATCCTTGGTGGCCAGACTCTAACTAGAGATATTTTCAATTATTTATGTCCTTCCTCTTTTTTTTTTTTTTTTTTGACCGGACATCTATCACCTGCAATGTCTGCCATTTGCATACATCACAGAAACATGCAGCTCAGTGAATGTTTACACTCTTCTTTAATCTACCGGAAAAGTTGTACACAAACCTCCCCATATCATCTGTCTTGTTTGAGTGGGATAACCATTCCACATTGTGAACATTGAAGTCTCCACAAACGTGAATGTTAGCTGAAGGATGAGCAGACAGGAGGTGATCAATTTTCTCAGATATGCTCTTAAAGATAGTAACTCCATTGTTGTGGAGGCGATAGAGTGGTATGAGCAAGTGCAAACGGGAGGCACATATATGGTAATTTAGGGTCTTCTTTAGATATGTCCCTACCATATGGAAAGCCACCTCTAATGTAGGCACATATTCCATGCCCATGGCGATCTTATGGGTCAGATTTTGATGTTTTAATGTTTTTATTTTATTTTTATTGCAACTTCCATCTGATTGGTTATTATTAGTAGTAATAGCACTGGTAATGGTAGTACTCACTAGGAGTTTTCACACGAGTCATCATCAAGGATTACTCACTGTAACCGGTGGTGTTCCCTGGAGTCTGGATGACAACAAGCGTCCTCAGATTTCCAGTACTCTCCACCTCGTTCGATAATATTTGCAAATGACTTTGTGTTATTGCAACAGTCGCTAGCAATGATCATTGGTCATCATTAGAATTTGGGTGGCAATAAGCCTTCCCAAGATCCAGTATCTTTCACGCTCATTCAGTGGAGGTCTGCTTAGTGTTCTCCCTCTTCGGTCTTTCTATCTTCCTTGACCCATTGCGAAAGTTTATGTGGTATCAGCATTGACTGATATTTTTTTATTATTATTATCATTATTAATCATTATCAAGATATTCGTTGCTTGGTGAGACATGAAATGAGAATCATACGATGGATGTGTAATGTGAATCTTAAAAACAGGCTTAGATTTGATGACTTCAGAGGAAGATGTGTGCAAAACAGGAGACTTTGGCCACATTGAATAAATGGATGAGGGTACTTTAATTAGTAAATGTAGAACAGTTGAAGTAGCAGGTTCAATTCACAAAAGGAAGGCAAAGAAAACATAGGAGGAAGTGATTAAAATGGATTTAAAAAGAAAGAGGGGTGAATAAAGACCTGACCAGAGATATGTTAGTTTGGAAATCAATTTCTTCATGCGTCATCCAATTTCTGGATACGTCATCCAACGTCATCCAATTTCTGGATGTATCATCCAACGCATGCTAGCATTTGAAATGGATATTAAGCCGAAGAAAAAGACATGATGATTTTTATAATATAAACTTGTAGTGTTTAATCAATAGCATGTAGTTTGTGTTAAAGGCAGGCTTAGATCTGATGCTCTCAGAGGAAGATTAAATCTGGATAGTATCAGGATATTTCAATGGACATGTTAAAAGATTGAATGAGAGTTCTTGGGTTAGTAGATGTAGAAGAGTCCCAGTGGCAGGATAAGTTGGCAGCAGAAAGCCAAGGAAAACATGGAAAGAGGTGATAAGAATTAACTTGAGAGAAAGAGGAATGAATAAAAACCTGTCCAGAGTTTGGAAGTTAATTTCTAAAAGCCATCCATTGCATGCCAGTATGTAAAATGGACATTAAACAGAGTATTATGATGATGATGATGATGTTTGGTGAAAGTTATAATTTGTAATCTTTTATTTTCTAATTTCTCGGCTGTAAACTCTAAGATGTCGTGACTGAATGAAAAATATACACAACCATGTTCAGTTTTTTATTTAGTCTGAAAGAGAGTGACGAAAGTTTATTTTGAAATTTAAAAAAAAGAAATTTTAACAGTTTCAGAAAGTTAAGAAAAGTATACAGATCGATAGAAAATTAAATTGTGTATGGTAAAACATATTTTTTTATTTCTCTGAAGTTAACTATACCACAAGATGATTACCAAAATGTGTGTATCGATTGTTTCTTTTTTTGTGTTTTTGTTTATAACTTAGTGTTTCACGGGTAGTATTAATCATGAAATGATAAATATTTATTGATTTTTAAACTACGAGTAAAACTAAAGTCTATAGATTATATTTAACAAGTGAGTTTTATGTTCGCAAAAAATATATGTACATATTACATGGGTTTTGTGGTAATCAAATAAACAACCCTATATTTAAAAATTTAAAACAATCGGAATTGGAATCGATAATTGTATCAGAATCAGAAGTGTAGAACAAAATCAGTAATCATATCTGAATCAGGAAAAATATTGGAATCGTCCCATCACTAATATATATATGCATATGGGTGTGGCTCAGAGGCTAAGGGATGAGGGTGGAGAGTTATATGTTTTGGTTTTGATTCTAGCTGTTGACACCCAAGTCATATCATAAACAAGTTCTTCATGAGCCATTCTACTTAAGTTAACAAATTTACTGAATTTCAATTATTAACGATTACTATATTGTCCAATTGACTACTGTACACTCTAAACCCTTATCCTCGAGTGGTCTCTGGGCCTTGAAAAGTGGTGAAGCATATGTAACTAATAATAATAATAATAATAATAATAAATATGTAATCTGCATGAATTAAAATATGATATTTAAGTATATCTTATGGCCGAGCAACGCCGGGTGGTCTGCTAGTATTTTATGATTTCATGTATTATTTTTATAGCTTCAATAAAAATGTACAAGTATCACTTATTCATAATCATAAATAATTTGACATTTTATGTACATATTTTAACTTAGTCAAAAGGACAAATTTCAGACATCGATAAATGAGGTCACTTTTTGTAATAAAATGTAAAATAATTCACATTTCATTCAGCTAAAAAAAAATCTGTTTTTTTTTTTTTTACATAAATATTACTGTTAAGAAGTTTTTTATTTAAAGGTAAGACATTGAAATTTAAAAAAAAAATAAATAAAACTGATTCAATATACTACATTGGCAAATAAATATTTAATTGAAAATTCTTCAATATTGCATCATATCAAATAGTGTCAACAAGCAAAATTTTCATTGGTATCATCACCTTTAAGAAATCATCTTCTTATATACACTGTACACAATGCTTCAAGTAAACTACAACATCCTTCTAATCAAAATTAAAAAAATGTTTTTTTTTACTGGTGGCTCACCACATATTAAGGTCAAAAGTCACTTAAGGATAATGAGATAGAATGATTATCAGTTGAAAGATGAAGAACTTTATGAGATGATTAGGAAAGATTACTGGGATAGACCATGTTCGAATTACTAGCGGGGACGATTCGTAACAGGAATTGCATTTCAACCATGTTGTAACCTGCAGAGATGTAGTTCCAAGGTAATGTTTTCCATAGAAGGGAAGCTCTTGAAAATAAGATTTGTCTGTTTCACTTAACACTAGGCACAACAAATAACCATCACAACAAAACTGTAAAATTGTCAACCAAAAAATATGGTAGACAACAAGGAAATAATTATTTCTTTCTTTGTAATAGAATACTTGCAAAGTAAAAAAAAAAAGTAACGGAAGTGATAAAGGACGAAGCTATAAAAGAGAAGTAAAAAGATTGTTAGCAATATGGAGTAATGATATGACGAAGAAAAAGGGAGGACGAAAAACAGTAGCATCTCCTTTGACCGACTTTTATTCTATACAAAATAAAATTGTATTCTTAGTACTTATTCAGAATTCAGACAGTGCTATGTTTTATATAGGATCAGCAAGGATGCCCGGCGTTGCCCGGGTGTTTGGAGGTGTAAAAGAAAAAAACAAGTTTTGTTAGGTAGGTAGGCCTGAACCCGAAGCCTTGAGGCAAAGGCAGAACAAAGCATGATAACTTACCTTGACGCTGCGAGGGCAGCAGAAGTGAGAATGATTGAAATTAAACGATTAAAAAGTTAAGCGACAGGTACATAAATTTAATGAGGTCAAATATCACGGCATAAGGAAATGAAATCACACACTTAACTTTGGCTGCAAGCCAGTTGCTGTGTATTTGTTTTTTTTCCCCACAAGATGTTGGGAAAAACCAGCTCCCCATAAAAAAGGGAGTGCCCAAATGAATAGCAATTGTCTGATATGATGGGTTTTGCCCGCATTGATCAATGCTCATTGCTTTCTGGATGTTCCTGGCACAAGTGCTACGGATTCAGTTTCGCTTTTATACTGAAAAGCCAAACAAACATGCGGACAGTAAGAAATAGCACAAAAATAGTGTGTAAAAGTCGCTCAAATAAAAGATAAACGCAACCTCCTTTCGTAAATCTGAGATATTATAATCTAGGAAGTATATAAAAAGTTCTAAGAATGAGCACCCTCCCTCCAAAAGCCTTTGCCGGACATACAAAAAATATGCACACACTAATACACATTTTTCCTTTTATATATATAGATTTTTGGTATTCAATTTTTACAATATCTTTTTAATTAAATTTATAGGTAAAAGTATAGAATACTTACAAAAAATTAATCATGTTAAAAATTGGTTTCTAAATGATAACGTCATCATTTCAGCACGGTTTGTAATCCGTATATATGTATTGCAATAAAGTCAGCGTTCTAAATGCCACCATAGGTCAGCAAATTAAAGCACCACACTTAGTCAAAGGTTGTCAGTTCAAATCTCAGTAGGGGCGTAATTATTTTTACTCAGATTACTAAGACATTTCAAATGACAATATATAATATACTATATATCTTTGAACATCCATGGGTTAAGGAATTTTTCATTATTATAATTACTTGTTTGAATTTTTGATGGATTAATAAATATTCAATTTTTATTTCATCATCAAATTTTCTTATTTAATTGTTCTGTTTAGCATATTCAGCTTTCTATTATCTTTGGTACGTTTTAATATAAAGATAACATTTATCTCTGTAATTTTAATTATATATATATATATAGGATACAATGAAAAGATTCAATATAACCATTATGCTCCACCTGTATGCCGTCTTAAATCTGTAATCACACACAATATGACTCGCAAGAAACCAGTTCAAATAACAAGATCTGCTGCTATCAATAGCAATGGTCCACTCCACAAATATAATCCGAACCAACATGCTAATCGTAATACTTCTAACCCACCCTGTCACACTAGGAGAAAGAAAAATATTTGGTTTAATCCTCCATTTAGCGTAAATGTTAAAACTAATATACCTAAAGAATTCTTCAATATTGTAGAAAACTCTTTCAAATACCCACACAGATATAGCTCAATTTTTAATAAAAACTCAATAAGAATTTCTTATTCTACTATGCCTAATTTAGCATAAAGAATCTTAGCATCTAATAACAAAAAAATTAAATCAGCCCAAAATATCCCTTTCCCAATCCAACCAAAAAGAAACTGCAACTGTATTAACAAACATCTTTGCCCACTCAATAATGATTGCATCCATAAAGATGTAATATATTCATGCACAATTACAGAGCTCCCACGCAACTCTCCCATAATAGACAATAACATTTTGCCATCCAATTATCCTTCCTCCGACCCTCCCTCTGATATAATTATTAATCCAACAAACGAATCAACCAGCCCCTCTATTTTCAATCATACAACCAGCTATAATAATAATAATAATAATAATATTTTTCATAGCAGCTATCCTAACACTGATAACACTAATTATCCCCTCCAAACCAATCCTGCTACAATTACTGTCCTACCCTCTGTTCATCAAAATGAACAAAATTTAAATTCTCTTCCCAGTATAAATCAACAAATGAATATTAATTCTCGTCCCCGAGCTATTAATAAAACATATACATATATAGGTGCTACTTCAACTTTAATAAAGAAAAGAATTTCAAACCACACTTCTTCTTTCAATAACCAAAATTCAAATAATAACCAGGGAACTTCTCTAACTACACTGGTTAAAAAGCTTAACTCTGCCAATATCCACTTTTCAATTAAATGGTCCATCCTAAAAAAAGTTAAGTCTTACACTCCAGGATCTAAGTCTTGTCACCTCTGTACATCTGAAGCTATAAATATTATAACCCCCCCCCTCAAAGTAGTAATATAATAAACTCTAAAAACGAACTCTCCTATTGCAAACATATGTCCAAGTTTAAATATGGTAAATTTGAAATCACATAGCTATTAATTTAACCCTTCAAATATATATCTTTTCCCATAATTTTTTTTTTTTTAATATAATCTTACTTTCTAAGCTTTTTATATTTTTAATTTTATTTGCTTTTTCTTTATTTCTTTGGCCGGTTTTCCATCTGCTGTCTCCGTTTTATGGTAGAAGTATACCTATTAATTAAATATATACATCAACTTACTCATTTTTATTCTATGTATTTGTTTACTTATATTTTACTATATGCATTTATTTGCCTTATTCCGGAGTTTGTAGATACCGGCCTATCCCTCCCCTTATTTTGTATGCAAGTGTGTATGTTTTTGTTTAACTTGTATATGTTTTTGGATATGTGTATATATTTATGCATGCGTGTGTGTTTGTATATATATATGTGTGTGTTATTGTATACAGTGATGATCATATTTATTGGCACGGTAAAATAAAAGTTAAATTTTGTCTAATAAATTCTAAAAAAGGGATTAAATTAAAGAAAATAACAAAGTATATTATGTATTTTTAACTGGCCTTTCCGATGCAGCAATCGGATTTTAGAAAAAATAAATAACAAAGGAACAACAAACATAATTGCAAAAAACCCTTGTTCAAAATTATTGGCACGATTTATTTAATAATCAATTGTATAGCCTTTGGCCTTGATTACCTTCCTCAGTCGCTTTTCATAGTTTACAACCAAGTTGTTGCACTCTTCAGTAGTAATTTTAGCCCACTCTTCCTGACAATAATCCTCCAATTGAATAAGATTCTTAGGCTTCCTTTGCATTACCCTCAATTTTAATGTTCTCCATAAATTTTCAATTGGATTAAGGTCTGGGCTTTGTGATGGCCACTCCAAAACATTAATATGATTGTCCTCAAGCCATTTCTTAGTCAGTTTAGCCAAATGCTTTGGGTCATTATCTTGCATGAACCACCAACGACGACCAAGTGAGAGCTCTTTAGCAGAGTCTTTCAGGTTTTCATCCAATATTTTAACATAATCTTCCTTTTTTATGCTACCTGTGACCTTAACAAGTCGCCCTGGTCCAGAGGCAGCAAAGGATCCCCAAAACATCAAACTGCCTCCACCGTGCTTCACTGTGGGTATGGTGTTCTTAGGCAGGAAAGCTTCGCCAGATTTTCTGTAAATATAAGACACTTTATTATGGCCAAATAACTCTATTTTCGTTTTGTCAGTCCATAGAACACGTTTCCAGAATGCAACATCTTTATCAATATGACGTTTTGCAAAGGCTAGCCTTGCTTTCAGGTGCATAGGCTTCAATAAGGGAGTCTTTCTCGGACGACATGCTTTTAAACCAGCTCTCTTCAAAACTCTACCAACTGTACGTCGAGATACATTCACTCCAGAGGTGCTCTGTTCATCAACAATCTCCCCAATAGAGATCCTTGGGTTTTGTTTTACTTGTCAAACAATTTTCCGTTCATCTCTTGGGGAAAGAATCCTTTTTCTCCCTCTACCCTCTAAACTCATAACGTGGCCTTGCGATTTGAACTTGTTTATTATGGCTCTAACAGTGGATTTGGGAAGGTTTAGCTTCTTTGAAATCTTATCATAGCCCTCCCCATTGGTATGGCATGCTACAACAAGCTTCCTGACGTCTTCGCTGTGTTCCTTAGTTTTAACCATGGCGATTGAAAATTATAATTTAGTCACTTATAATAGTTTAAATAAATCGCTATCTAAAAATTATCTGAAAAAAATTATTCACTGAATTAGCGTTAAACAAGCATAATATGGCTATAAAAAAGTTCAGAAAGCACGTAAACCAGAAATTGATTGATATTATACTGATACTAAAAGAAAAACAAAGCCGTGCCAATAATTTTGAACAAGGGTTTTTTGCAATTATGTTTGTTGTTCCTTTGTTATTTATTTTTTCTAAAATCCGATTGCTGCATCGGAAAGGCCAGTTAAAAATACATAATATACTTTGTTATTTTCTTTAATTTAATCCCTTTTTTAGAATTTATTAGACAAAATTTAACTTTTATTTTACCGTGCCAATAAATATGATCATCACTGTATGTATACATATATGTATATATATTTATATGCATGTGTGTATGTATATACATGTATGTGTGCATTTGTGTGTCTGTCTGTATGTATGTATATATGTATGTGTGTATGTGTGTGTATATATATAATTTTCTATTTTTTATTTATTTACTTTCATTCTTTTATATATATATATATATATAAACTTTTTTTTTATATATATATATAAACTTAGCAATTTATTTGTTCTGATCAGTTTTCTTAATTTAATTCTGGGACTTTCATGTGCATATCTAAGCTGACCTAATTATTAACGCTAATTTTCGCGCTTCTTGTCTGGGTCAGTTTGACCTTGCTTTTCAAATTTAAATCTGCACTGCATTTCGGGTGTTTTTTTTTTGTTTTGTTTTTTTAAACCTTAATTTTTTTGATTCATCCAGCCTTGACAGACGTGTTTTTAAATATTTTCTCCAGTACTTTTCTTTTAATGATTTGGAATTCATTCCATTTGCGCTTTTTTCCAAGGAACTCTGCCTTTTGGATTATTTTGGACCATTTGGAATTTACCCATTGGATTGAAATTTTAAATTCGACCGTTTTGGATTTTACCATTTTTGGATTTTTACCCTTCACCAGACTGTCCATTCATGTGAAATCTTTTTATCATTTTTCTTTTGCCTCCTGTTCCCCTTACCTCATCCTTTTTTTAACCAAGTAAGATCTGTGACTTACTTGTAGTTTCATTAAATACTTTTATATGCAAAATCCGATCCTGCATTTTGCTAATTCCTGCTCTCTGATGAGAAGGAGAGTATTTCTTCAAAACTCTGTGGATTAAGGACTATTCACTTATCTTGTGTTTCCTTTTTTAAAATTAAATATGTTTTTAACTCTTTTTCAAGATATCTTTTAACATGTTTTATTAATCATTTGTTCATATTATATATATATATATATATATATATATATATATATATATACTAGCAGAGGGCACCTGGTGTTGCCCGGCTGTAAAATATGCTGAAATGATATTTTAATTTAAGCAGATTTGGTATATTATAGAATCAATTGACTATTAATTATTTCATATATAGTCATGATTTCAAAAAAAAAAAAAAAAAATTGTGACTTTGGTGCCATCAGCCAGAATTGAAACCGAAAGCAAAAAATGGAAACAGACATAGTGAGTTTTATAAATGAACTAGACTACCCGTGACCCGTTGGGTCAGTATGTTATATTAGCTATGGAATTCATGTATGAGCGTGACACTTGTGACATAAAGAAAATAAGGTTTTTTTTTTGACATAACAGAAACATTTCTATGAAAGTATATTAAAATGAAAAAAGAATATAGATTTCTATGAGTTGTTCTGTTTATTATAATTGATTATTTTTGAAAAAATAAAATTTAGTTACTGAATTATACTTATAGGTAAATGTGCACTGAACAGATACCATAATACTTATTATAGTTAAATTTAAATTTTGATATATCTGGGGTTTTTTTTTTTTTAGTTTTTTTTACATCATTCATTTCTGTATTACGTTTAAATTATTTTAAACCCCACTCTTCCCATGTTAAATAATAATTTTGAAATAATAACGTTAATATTTCAGTGTGCAGATCATGCGCGCATGCACAACCGGATTTCGTAAACTGGAAAGTGGGTTACATACATCGTTACAAGGTCATTTGAGTTTTATAATTATATAGATTCGTTTCAATATTCATTGTTTACGATGCACATTTTCGAATGGTTTTTCATTTTTTAAATTTTTGTTTCTATCACACAAGATGAAAAAGTATAAAAACATATTTACTTGTGTTACTACATAATACAAAATTGAAAGAATTTATAGAAATGAAATAGGAATTTTATTTCTGAAAAATTACGATTTACTCTTAAAATTGTTGCAAATGTTAAAAAAAAATTTTTTTTCTTTATATAAAAAAATATTGGATTAATTTATGTAGTTTTTTGGGATATGACATCTTCGTTCCGTGACAGGTACATACATCATAAAGGTTTTCTGTATTTTTTTTTAATTTATTTTTTTTTACATAAATATATTGTCCTTGAGTAAAATTATTATATACTAATAATATGAAGCCAGGAATGTAATAAATAAAAAAAAAGAAAATATAAGAAAAAGGATTGCTGAAGATCAAAACCTCAATTCTACTGTTAATAGCTGTTCATGCTAACCACAACTCCATCAGGGCAAACATTCTGAAAACGTTGTAAATACAGGGTGTGGAACAATAAATTTATCACCCTAAAGAAAACAACACCACAGCTTTATTTTAAACTTTTATTGAAAAAAATCAATTCTGATAACTTAATTATGTAGTAGAGCTGACATCTATTCAATGTAGCCGCCTTCTACCTCAATCACTCAATAGGGTCTGGAACTGGGAGCATATCTATTCCACAAGCACTGGCAGGAGCTCGGCAAATACTCGGCGGATAATGGTGATCAGACTGGCTTTGCTGTTGTGGGAGGTCATGTTGGTGATGTTCTCAATGTATGACCGAAGGAAGTAGTCCAACTGATTCAGGTCGGGGAAGGAGGGGAGGGTTAATGAGAAAAGGATACAAAGTTGTAGCACTATTCTGAAGCCAAGCCTGGGTCTCTTTGGACTTGTGGGCTGGCGACAAATCCTGCTGCCACACTCAGGGTCTGCCAGCGGTCATCTGATTGCACCAGAGGATCACCACACTCTTCAGCACATCCAGGTACACTTTGGTGTTGACTTTCAAGCTGACTTCGAAGATGTGAGGTGGCATGATGTGGCACTCACTTGAAAACACAGCAAAGGCCATAACAGTGGCTGAAAACTTTGTTTTCATCACCCTGGGCACGTCCCTATTATTTGTGGCAATCCAGCGATGCATATTGAGGGTAATGGTTCTGTTGTCATAACTTGGATCGGTAGAGAGCATGAGTTGTACAGCGGCACATCTCCGATCTCACTCATTGTGTCACTTTCAGACATGATAGAAGGTTCCTATCGCTCTTGGGATTTGTACACAACTGGCCAACAAGTAGATGGTCTGCAACAAAAAAGAAAACTGGTTTACATCGAATGGAAATGAAATCACGTCGTCATTTTTAAGGTAACAATTTTATCATTCCATCCTGTATACTTTTATGTGCCAGGTCAATCGGCACCTGCACAAAGAGACGGCATGGCTACGATGATACTTATGCTGTACGCTTACTAAGTTGTAATTTCCTTCAATTTTGATCCCCTAGTAACTATTTAAACTGGCTAAAGACCCATGAAAAAAATGACCCATGAAAAAAATGACCCATGAAAAAAATGACCCATAAATAAAATGACCCATGAAAATAATGACCCATAAAAAAAATGACCCATGAAAAAAATGACCCATGAAAAAAATGACCCATAAATAAAATGACCCATGAAAAAAATGACCCATAAAAAAAAATGACCCATGAAAAAAATGACCCATGAAAAAAATGTAGTCATAGTCATTTAACTCGCCTTGTGCTTCTCTGTGACTTTTCATCTCAGAGGGAATAATTTGAAAATATGGAGATAGATATAGTGAGCTTTATAAAATAAGAAATAATATTATCTATTGTGTGTATAATATATATCATACTAGTATTTCAGCCCGGCATTGTCTGGGTGTTTGAAGGTGTATGTTGAGCAAAAAAAAAAAAAGTAGTAGTAGGAAGACAGGCTCGAACCCATACCATGAAGGACGAAAAAAACAAGAAAAAAATGTGACGTCTTTGCTGGAACGATCACCGCCAAACCGGAAGTGATGTAGGTTTAAATTAAGGCTACACAATTGAAAAGCGGGGATGATTTTCGAAAATATCGGTGAAAAAAGCGACCCCTCCTTGTAGAAAAGTGTCCAGTTGAGGGTGAAGAAATTAATGTTTTTAGCCAATTTTTCGGTATTTGTCGTCTGAAGGGTTGAGCTTCAAATCGATACTGATCTTGTGAAAATTCGTCGCCTCTGTTGAAAGTTTTAGACAGGCATGCAAACATATATATACATACCTTTATATATTGGTAACTCAAATTTCCTAACAAACCGATTAAAAAGCTTACCCTATCTTTGAATACCCTTTATGTAAAATTTAAAATGTTTAGACCAGATATTGTCTGAGTAATTTGGTAGAGACTGCAGAGGTCAATTTTTTTTTAAACTCTGACCCCTATTATGACCCCTTAACATTTATTGTTTTGGGCTTAAATCAAGTTATTAAGTTAGATCCATGTCCAAGGAACCTATATCTAAAATTTCAAGTGTTTAGACCCAAAATTAGCAGAGGAGTTTGGTAGAGTTCTCAAAGGTCAAATCGTTGAACTTTGACCGCTTAACAGCCAAATTTCTGGCAAAAAACGGATTACAAAGATTTTCCAAATCTCAGTGTCCTGTATATCAAATTTTGAGTCTGTAGACTGAAAATTGACAGTTATTGCGTAGGGAAATGTACACAGACAGACACACAGACACTTTCACTTTTATAGATATATATCTATTGTGTGTATAATATATATCATATTATCTATTGCAGATCAGGAAATAAGAAAATGAGCAAAACAGTGAAGTTTGCTTCCGAGAACAAAAAGGGTGCCTGTCCTGCTGTGCTTGTTGGAGATCCAAGCAGCACCAAACGCGGTCTGATTGTCCTTCAAGAATGGTGGGGTATGAACCAGCAAATCAAGGATGAAGCTGCTGATTTGGCTTCTAAGGGGCCATTTGTGGCTCTTGTTCCAGACCTTTATCGAGGAAAAGTGGCTACTAACCATGAAGAAGCTGGCCACCTTATGAATGATCTCGACTGGCCAGGAGCTATCAAGGATATTCAAGGTGCAGCTAAATATCTCCTCAAGGAGGTTGGATGTTCAAAGGTAAGAAATATTCATACCCTTTCTCCCAGTTATATTTAATTGCTATAAGAATTCAATGATGATGATCGGTTTTTAGTGTAATGAGTCCCTAGGATTCCCAGGTTATCATTTGAGTGCATCTCTAACAGCAGGAAATCAAATATTTCCTTTTATTTTATAGATTTTGTTTCCAAATTGACCAAACAATACTGTAACGTTTTGATTTTGTTAATATTAAAATAAGAAATTATATAATATACAAATACTTATTATTAGAATTCAAAAGATTCTAACATCCTATTCTCCAAACGCAACACAATCAAAAAGCAACATTTTGATGAAGTCAGAAAAATTACAAAATTTTTACATTCATAACGTACTCGCAATTTTTTTGGCTATATAGATGTATGTATAGTTGTAAAAGTCGAGGATGTTATGAATGCAAAATTCGAGTGGCATTATGGTAAAAGTAAGCAAATATATGTTTTACTAACCAACAGGCGTGCGTTTCTAAAACATCGCAAACAAATTTGAAAACGAGGTTTGAAGTTAAATTTCAAAGTCACTAATTATAAAACAACTACAAACATCAGTATTATGGCCTGATGCATACAATTAAATTTACTTTTGACAAATATTGGTATTGTATTATGATTCAATTTTTATACAATAACTAAATATTATTATTATTTTTTTATTACATTTTCACCCCAAACAAGGCACAGTGCCACTTTGATGTAGGGGGTTACTATCAGGAACATAAATTGCAGGGATACTACATAGGGAATTGAGCAGCAAGATGTCTATTCACATTACACTTGAACTTCTGCATGTCAGTACAGTTGAGGAAGCAGGAACCCAGAAGAGAATTCGAGAGTTTAGCAGTTCTGGGGAAGAATTATTAGAGTAGAAGGTTTTCTTACATCTAGAGATCTCTACTGTATAGGGGTGGGACTTTGCTGCTTGTCGGGTTTGACGGGGGGGGTATTTATGTCAAGGGGGGGGGTGCAAAGGCTTGTAGTTCGTCAGAGCATCCATCATTAAAATACTTGTAAAGTATTATTGACATTTAGATAAAAAACTGAAGTAGTAGTTTTTACATAAACCTACTTGAAAATATTTTTTGTGCACCTTGTTTTGAAATGAAAACACAAATGTTTGCCGACTTCCATGATATATTGTGTCATCAATTCGAAAACGATAAAACTAGTTTTACGATCTCAAAAAAAAAAAAAAAATTAAAATTAAAGTGCATAATTATAAAAAAACAAAATACTATCTGAGGATCACATTAGCTGGTCTGACTGACCAGGTTGTGACCCGCAGAGTCCTAGGCTGAGTTTGTTTTTTATCATCGAGCTTCAAAAAGATCTTTTTTGTGGCAAAGTAAGTCATTCAGTGGGAAATGTTGGCCCTGTTTTATAAAAAAACAAAACTAGAAAGGTCATGGGGTGTATCAAGGTCAACATAGATGAACTGTTATATTTGGCAGCTTCCCCCGACTCCCCACGATGATTGAGGATTTACATATTAAACTTTTGGAAGGGGTTGCTGTATGGAATAGACTGGAATAGTGACAGCTTTTCTTTCTTTTGGGGGATTCACTGAATACCACAGACGTGTGTCGAAGGATTGACATTGCCTACGGCAGTTCAAGTCAGTTGTGAGGATAATGTTACAGCTTATAAAATGGAATGTTAAAAATAAATTATATTTTTCTCAAACAAAAATGTCTCATTCACATCATGTTCAGTTATTCCTTTCAGCTTGAAGACTCCTCCATTATTTATTTATATATTTTTTTAAATTATTTTTAGCGCTTGAAACCAAAACAAGACTTTCTCTGACAGAGCAGATAAGTAATATTGATGCTTAGCCCAAAATGTTATAGGTTTGCAGAAATTCACAGCATGCATGCAGAATTATTGACGGAGCAACTGGCCAGAACGAATGTGACATTTGTGGTACCATGGTTATTTTCATCTCAACAGAAGAAAGCATTCTCTGTTCTTTTGCCCCCTGGAACAGTCTGCCAGAAGAGATCATAATGCCTACCATATCCAGGTTTAAAGTCGCTTTAGATAAACATTCACATCGTATATGGATGTAATATCTTCTAATTATTGTCTTTTTATGCGGCTTCTTGTACTGTGCCAATATTTTATCAATAAAATTGTTTGATTGATTATTTAAAGCATAATGAAGCGACGGTTTTTATTTGTTATTGTAGCAAAATTTGAAACTTGAAATATTGAATTTCAAGTGGAACAAACAGTATCTACTGAATTGTCATATCGCAGGAATGAAAATATCGAGAAAAAAAATTACGAAATACAATACGATAGAAAATTATTAATGGAAATAGTTTTCAAAAAATTTTATGCATTTAAATATGTAATTAATAGCATCAAGTCAGGGGAAGTAACTAGGTCGGTCTTATTACAATAATGGTGGATGACACGCAATCATTTATTTGCACAAAGTACATGTTTTATGTAATAATGCAGTAATATTTAACTAATTGTGACATAACACTTAGGTAGATAACATTAGTTATTGTTGAAATTGATAAAACAGAAGTAGTTATCAGTGTTTTTTTTTTTTTTTAATGAAAACTGATTTTTTCAGCTGTCAGAATTCGCTACAATAATGAAGAACTGAAGAGACTTTACTACTTTCAACTGTAAAAACCAAGATGGTTGACAGGTATTTTTCCACTAGAGAGCGCCATAGTCCAGGGGCAATAACTCTGTATAAATAAACTATTGGCGTTACACATTTGTTTAAGAAAAAAAGAGGTTAACTTGTACAACGTTCAATTCGACAACCTCTTTAATGAAACATGTTTAAAGTCTGCCATGATTTCATAGCACCAAACACTAAAGGATTGACAAATCAATTAAGGGTTAATACCACTTGTTTCTAAACTTCCAACATCCCAACAAACTGTACAGATTCACTTGCAAATAATTTTGCAAACCTGCTCGCAAATTAATCCCTTAACATACAAAAGAGAAAATCCAGTTTTACTCCAATATTAACAAAAATTAAAATTTCACAAACACTTTATTATGCATATATCTGTTAGGTTAAATATAAAAAAAAATGGTTGAACATCAAAATTTACACTTATTCATCCAGTTTTTTGTTTTTATAAAAGCAAATAAAATCCGATCACAATTTGATTTCTAGTCAGTATTATGACGACTGTGTTGAATTATGTTTCTTGTCTGTTGATCTTAATATAATAAAAAAATGCCAGATGAAACATTTCTCCATTTCTTTGTTAAAAAATACTTGAATTTTCTACATTTTGTGTATACTGTGATTTTTAAACCTAGCACATAACTCATAATATGTTTTTGTACCATTTTATTTATTGTTTTATGAGCAGTTTTTATTAAAAAGTCAGTTGTGAGGATATGAGCAGTTGGGATAAAACTAGATAAGTGGCACAGTTTCTTATTTCACATCAAACAAGATTTTGACTGAAAACATGTCTATATTACAAACTGAGATAAACATTGTTACATTTCACAATAAAATATATACAATTTTTTTAATATTTTCATATATACAAATAATTTTTAAATATTTTCATATATACAAATAATTTTTAAATATTTTCATATATACAAATAATTTTTAAATATTTTCATATATACAAATAATTTTTTAATATTTTCATATATACAAATAATTTTTTTAAATATTTTCTTATATACAAATAAATTTTTAATATTTTCATATATACAAATAATTTTTTAATATTTTCATATATACAAATAAATTTTTTAAATATTTTCATATATACAAATTTTTTAAATATTTTCATATATACAAATAAATTTTTAATATTTTCATATATACAAATAAAATTTTAATATTTTCATATATACAAATAAATTTTTTATATTTTCACATATACAAATTGTTTTCAATATTTTCTTATACACAAATAAAATTTTTAATATTTTCATATATACAAATAATGTTTAAAAAATATTTTCATATATATACAAATAATTTTTTTTTTTAATTTTCATTTATACAAATAAATTTTTTTAATTTACAAATAAATATATACAAATAACTTAAAAAAATGTTTGGTAGCATCATTCTGTTTAATATGGATATCAAGGAGCCATAAAATGCAAGAAATGGAAATATGTTAGTGTTGAAGAATCAAGTGATTTAAACATTTCTTTAAAATAGTAAATCTTGTTAGTCTACATAGTGGTTTAATGTGCTTGATGCAGTATGATCACATTGACACACCAGTTCTCATTAGATCACTGAAGTTAAGCAACATTGAGTCTGGTCACTACTAGATAGACAATCATTTGGGAATACCAGGTCCTGTATGTAGGAGCATGTTGACACCTCTCTGCAAGAAATGTAAAAATTTAATGTCATCTATCCTGACCAGAATATATATGTGACTGTAGAATACCTAAAAAATTAAACAAAAATTCAGATAATAAAAATTGGAAATATAATCTTGGACTGATCGGTGAAAGTTATTAGCTGTATTTTTGTAATTTTCAATATTTTAGTCAAAAAGGTTTCATGGTACTATTTTTAAAAATTTTTTTGCCAACAAGGTTTCATGGTACTATTTTCAATACAGCAGGTTTATTATGGGACCCAGAAGGCATCACAAAAACACTTAAATAAAATGCTTTAAAATACTTTAAAACGCAAAAAATTTAGACCGTTAATAGAAAAGTAACTATTTTTGCTTGTGGTAGAAGTTATTAACTGTTTTTGATAACATTATCAGTTCTATAATATCATAGTGTGTAGAATGTCGAGGTTGTTTCAAAACAAAATCTTATTTCAAAGTGATTATATAATTATATTTTTCTTTCGTTCTCTTTTGGAATTTCAGGTTGGAGTAACCGGTTTCTGCATGGGTGGTGCTCTTTCTTTTGCAGCTGCTGCCGTAGTTCCTGAAATCAGTGCTGCTGCTCCATTCTATGGAATTCCCAATGAATCAGTTGCAGATATCACCACCATCCGCATCCCTCTACAATGCCACTTTGGTAAAAAGGATGATGTTGTAGGTTTCTCATCCCTGTCTGATCAGGAAGCATTACGGAAGAAATTGGATGACGCTAAAGTGAAATACGAGTTCTATATGTATGACGCTGGCCATGCATTTACCAACGCCACTTCCCCAAATTACCACGAGGTTTCCTGTAAGACAGCTCTTGAACGCCTGGTAAAATTCATGAATTCTTATCTGTAAACTTTTTACCAGTTATGGTCAGGGAATGTTAATAAAATTAAATACATCGCCTTTTTACCATAGCTTTATTCTATTTATTTATATTGTTTGCTTTCAAACTATTGCCTTCACCAATGTTGACATTATATTCATATTAGTTGTATTTCAAATATAATCATGTTGACAGTTTTTGTCTTGACAGAAAAATTAAAAATAACATTTGTAATATGAGGTCAAGTAATATAAAAATCTAGATACTTAGTTAGAACCTGACCTAACTTCCTGTCTGCATCTTTCGGCATTGGTTATGTAAGCAGCTGGAAAAAGCCAATGTGGAGACTGCCAGGGACGATAAAGTCAAAAAGAAAATAGTCACCATAAGTGTAATGATATGAAAAACATTTTTTTTTTTTTTCAAGAAAAGTATATAAATATTTTTTAAAACAAAAAAGTTTTTAAATGTATATTTTAAAAAAAATTTTTTTTTATGACAGAAACATGGAAACGATGTTGAAAGAAAACAATTTTGGGGGGTTTCAAGAAAAATACTTTTTGTTCAAGAAAAGTATACAAAAAATTATTTTTGGAGAAAAGTTTCAAATAAATAATCTTCTTTTTAACTAATATGAAAAAACTTGCAAATAAATATTTTTTTTTTAACAATGAAAACATGTCGGAATTATTATTTTTTTGTTTTCAAAGAAACTTAAGAATTTTAACTTTGTTTTCACTAAATCTTTTTGGAGAGTGAGGGGCTTTTCTTTTTTACTTCAAAAGTTTTATTAGATCATTATTATTGGTATTTGGAAGAAAGGCTCTTTTTTACTTTATATTATATGCTGTCATTCATTTTTTATTTCAAAATTTTTTTTCTTGTTGCAATACTTTAAAAATTTCATTGAGACTTGTTATCTGCTGCTGATTTCTGATTGGCATCTTCCAGCTGCTTATCATAACTTGCCAGAAGATTCCAAGATAAAGTTGGTTCAAGTTCTATATAAGCACTAAAAACTGTTAACACAGTGATGTTATTGTTACAAAAAGTACATTACTTACAAACAGCAAATGCTTAAAATAACATTCATAATATGAGGTCAAGTAATAAAAATCTTTGCTTGCAGACAGCTGAAAAATGGGGAATGGATTTATCAAAATGAATTTGGATTATTTAAAAAGAGAAAATGAATTATTTTGAATTTTTTAAATACCAATGAAAATAATTATTATACATATTTAAGGCTTTTTTTTTAAAATATACTCTTCACCGAGATATTCTTTTTCTTTTATGAAATAGAGAAAGTCTATTTTTTGAAAATCAATTTTGTTTCTTCATATTCTAATATATATCTGTTACTTCAATGGTATTTTTAGAAACATTTAACCTTTATTGAAACTTATTTGAATGCTCTAATTTTACATATTGATTTCTATAACATACAAGCAAACATACAAACGTGTGTGTGTATATATATATATATATATATATATATATATATATATATATATATTTCAGGTAGAAAAATATCCAAAAATTAAGAATAATTGAATTTCAACAAGTGTCGTGGATAGTGCTCAATCAGAGAGAGCAAATTATATTTTTTTATTATTCTTTATGGCAATACAGTCATATCTCGCTACGATGTGCAGACCGTTTCAATCATATTTGATTTCATCAGGCAAGAAGAATTTAAAATACAAAAATTAAAAAGGTTCAAGACAATGTTCAAATTTTGAGGAGAGAATAAATATATATATATATATATATATATATATATATATATATATATATATATATATATATATGATAGAAGAAAATTATATTGCTGGTGATGTGCCCTTCAACTTTCTCCAGATGTAGGATTAATTTATATGTTAACTCATTTGGCGTGATGACAAGTGTTTGGTAATGGGCCGGAAACCAAGGTTCAATCCTTGGTGTAGTCATACTTAAGATTCTGTCTGCCAAACTCCAATACCTTTCACATTACCACAGTGTTGTATTCTTGTGCTTTTTTATAAGTACTTCCACAAAATATGGCCCAGTGAACTTACTGTACTTTTATCCCCTCAACAAAAATACCCTAAATTAGCAACAAAATACCACTTTTTCACTGTAGAGATCTCTAGATGACGAAGATTTTCTACTCTACATGCAGAATTTTAAATGTAATGTGAACAAATATCTTTCTACCCAACTATTCTCCACTCATTAAAATTCTATTTGATAATTTTCTCTATTTTTGTTTGATATTTAAGAATTTACATGTTAATTTACTTTGCATTACCATATTTCATCTGTACATTTAAAAAAAAAAACAGAAAAATATAACATTCATCTTAAGAAGGCTAGTGTACACAGCCGAAACGTAGTATGAGTATAAATATCAGCATTGATGCAGACAATCGTCTGAATAAAAACAATGTAAATAATAACTCTTCATCTCCAAAATTCAGACGAATCTTAATATTATTGTGATGCAGGAAAATTAAAGATGGTTTTATAAATTGGCTTGATAAAGTTTCTATTGATTTCATGCTTTTATCTTTTAAAATAGAATAAAGAAAAGAAAACAAACACTTGAAAAAAAATAAACTCGTTATTTTGAACATCTTTTTTTTTTCTTTTTTTTTTTAGAATCCTAAGTATTTGTGCTTTGTTACTGAAACTAAATTTACTATCCCAAGATGCTTTGTTAGTCAATGGTTTCCAATTTTCTATGCATCTTGAGTACTCTGTGAATGTTTTATTGTTACTTTGTGTTTTCTTTTTCTTTTTTTTTTTAATGGAAGTCATTAATGTTTTAGCAGTTGTGATGGTAATGTGTTTTAGTTATTTAAAAAATTTTAAAAATGTAGAATTCTTTTTCACTATTTTTGTTCTAAATTCCAAATTGAAACAAATACTGAATTAATTTTTTTCCTAACGAATTTGAATGTTTTCATTTGAAAATAAAATTTCACTCTATTAAATTGTAGGAGAAATGTAGAGATTTTGCATAACAACAAAACAAATTTAGATTTTTATTTTATTTTTGCTTTCATTTGTGTACGTCTGTGTGGCAGAACCTACAAATCCGTATAAGTGTGTGTGTGTGTGTGTGTGTTTTGTTTGTAATAAATATACAAAGAATATAATTCATATAACTTGCAAAATATTTATCATTTTATAAAAAGTATCTTAAATCCACTTAATCAAATATCAAAAGGATAATTAAGCAAATAAAAAAATCTGACTAATAAAACAAAAATGAAAGGGAAGAGGTAAAATTAGTAGTCAGTATTTTGTTTTTTGCTGTTTGTTTTAATGTGAATATATAATCTTAAAATAAACATGTCTACTCATCTTTTTATAAATATTTTTCCATGGGCTTATATTAAAAAGAACAAAACTTTTTCTCCTAATGTTTGTTATTTTGCTAATAGTTGAAAGAAAAGAATGAATTATTGTGTGCATTTTTAATTTTAATAAATATTCAAATAATAGTTGATAAAAGTATACATGAGAAGTGCTTGCACAATTAAAATATTAATATAAAATAATGTCAAAATAGAGATGAGATTTTAAATAAATAAAAAAATATTCAATATTTTGTTGCTAAAAATGTAAGTGAATATAACATAAATATCGAAAATTACTTTTAGATAAATAAAAAGACACTCAATATTTTATTTTATTAAGTTTAGCAATGTATTTATAAGGAATTCAAATTACTTCACTGAGCATGTTATTTGTTGCTAAAAATATCTGGGGATTATGTTGGCACTAACGTACATATCGAAAACTATAAAACGGTTAAAAAGACGTATTATTTGGATTCTTCGAAATACTGTTCTCATCTTGAGTGTTATTTTCACATTTTGGTCGATGTAACCCCGACCTTTTTCAGGTGTATCTTGTAGAACTCGGGAATCTATTTGCATGGAATTTTGAACAGAACCCTTTATTTAATTCACGGGGGTAGCATGCTCTCATTCCATCAGCCATGACTGAGTAGAAGTCCCCAGTAATTCGCAATTTTGAGCGTCACCAAGGATTGAACCTTCAAACTCCAGAAGACTATAGCTTACAACTGAATCTTACCAAGTATTTTATCCACTACGCCACAGGTCTTTGCCGCAGAAAGATTCCCAGGTTCAACAAGATACACTTGAAGAAGGTCAGTGATTACATTGATTGAAACGTTATGAAAATAACACCCAAGATGGAAACAGTAATCCAAAGAATCCAAATAATCTGTCCTCATCTCAAAAATTCAGAAACCTAAGTTAAAAAGACATTTCATCTATTAATAGTTTGTCTACAAAATGTAAATGAGATATGTGTACATAGATTAAACATACAATTAAAAACATTGTTTCAGTACACAGAAGTATGCACAAGATAAATACAAAGCAAAATTTATTTTTTCCCCACTGTGTTTTTTTCTCTACTATGTGACATGTCCAAAGGCAGATCTTATCTGGAGAATGATAAACCAGCAAGTGAGCAGAAATTATGTTTTAAATTCTTGATCACATGCTCGTACAAGTTACGACGAGATCTTGCGTTTGCAATGAGATTTTTAACAAAGAGCATAACTCTAGTCTAGAAAATAATTTCTTTTGAAATATGACAGTGTAAGTGTAAAGATGGCATAAAAGAAATTGAACATTGAGAAATAGAATTAATAGTATAGTTTTGACTTCAGACAGATACCAAATCTCCATTATCACACACACACACACACACACACATATAGATAGATAGATAGATAGATAACAATGTCTTTAACATAACATTGATGTAAAGAAATGTGCAGAAGGTGAGCATGCTCTTAGAGCTTAGTGTTTCAGAATACTGGTTTCATAAACCAGGAGCCGTGAGCTTGAATTTTACTGAGACAAAGTCTGAGTGCTGTTGACTTATGAATGGGAATATTGGCATATCGTAACTATTAATACATCGCAGGAGATTTTGCGTGTGTATATATGTGTAGCACATGAATGACAGAAAGTAGTGGAAGAAATGAGGATACTAACAGTTGATTTGATGTAGACATTTTATTTACAACGAGGCAACACGTAAAATGATAAATATTACATCTATCAGTCTTAATCCGATATTCCTTGAGTTTGTGTGTCACAACTATCACGGACAGCAGTAATATTTTTTCATCTTAATTTACACATATTCAAAATCATTCTTTTTAATGGCACCTGTCTTGTGCCATTCTCTTGTCTCCACGCAAAAACTTGAGAAAGAGATAACAGGGGAGGTCACTCTGCCTGAAACAAAAGGAGTTAGCTCTCCTTGATCATATTCTATCGTTATAGTTGAAGCTTTAGACAAATAGCACATCTCTTAATAGATAAGATTTGTAATAGAAGTAGAAGTATAGTTCCAACTTGAGACAGATACCAGATCTCCATCAAGAAGAGATACAATAAAATTCCTTTTCAAACTAGACGATCAAATGACACTTTTTTTCTTTTTTTTTTTAAGTTATCTTACCTTTTCTTTTTCCTGGGGATGGGGCATCCTACTGGATGCCAGACATTTATCAGCTATTTTGAGAGACTTCGATTTTCATAAAAAGATTCATACTGTGTATACTAAATCTATTTGACATATCAAAACATTAATGCCGAAATGTGAGTTGGTGGAAATTTTAAGAGAACTAACCAAAACGCAAACCAAAAAAAACCCCAGTATTTTCCTAATTGAAATTTGAGTAAATCTAACACATAATGGTATCTTGTCAGATTTTCAAAATCAAAAAATTAGTTCACTAATAACATCCCAAGTGATTGTGTGCTTTTGTTATTAATGACTTTTACAAGTTATGTTATTTAAAGACGATGGCTCTTAACAAGAAAGGCTGAGAAACTTCTGCTATATTTCCATTACGATTACATTTCCAGTTAGACAATACTATCAATAAAGCTAACTACTTATAATATGTCAACAAGATGATGCTGACCAGCCGTTTACAATGGAATGAATGAATTGGCCAACCATAATGCTACATTCAGGACAAGGGGGAAATAAGGTGCTTTTTAGGATTAGGTGTCCATAGATTTGCAGTCGTGATGTAAGCAGTTCTGACTACAGATGGAGAGAGATGAATCAAGTTTTGGCTTTCACCAAAATATACAAATAAAAACTGAGCTGCTGGATCACTATTTTTCAATCAAATAGATGCAATATTTACATAATTTTTTGATACCCTATTACTTCGGTAACTTTTCATCTGGAATGTTTTTGATACCTTTTCATTTGTCTTTGCTAAAAGGCCCAGGGTTATGGTAAAGAAAAAGAAACAATTTGGTTCATATTGTGTTAAAAAGTACCAAAAAAAACAAACAAGATTTTACTTAAATGCCAGATAAAATTAAATTTTTTTTTTTTTTTTTTTGTTAAATAACTTCTTTGCAAAAAAAAAAAAAAAAAAAATGCCTAATAATACACTCACTTTCACCAGTCTCGGAAGTCTCTGCTGAAACTTGGTATTGATAACATAAGTACTAAAATTTTCTTGGATGCTTATTCCTAAAAAGTACCCCAAAAAATATTTTATTTTGGTCATCTATAACAATGTTTGATTTTCATAAACAAAGTCTTCTAGGGCAGCTAACAATACGATCGAGTGGCAGAAGTTTAACATCTTGCAATCGGTGTGTATAGGTGATGTGGATACTGAATACTCTCTGAAGGGTATGGTCATTCAAGCTAAATATTATACAAATAAACTGATCTTTTTATTATTTATATCCTTCAAATCTATTTTCGTTAGTCTGTGTCCTTACTAACGCATTAGATAGAAAAGAAATTGATTCTTTCTTTTTTTAATGCATGCACTTTTGTGCTGTAATTTGATCTTGAACATTTTTTTTGTACTCTGTGATTCTGTTTATAGCCTGTTTGTAAATCTGATATTGTTTTTGACAATAATAACTAAAAATATCAGCTGGTTATTCAGGAGAAATAAATCTATTTTGTCTTTATTTTTAATAAAAACAACCTACTATGTAAATTCGTAACCCCACTTAACAGAGATGAAAGGAACTGGTTTAGCCTGATATTGTATCTGACTTATTTTTATTTATTTATTTATTTGTTTTGTATGTTTAATCCTAACTGAATTCTCTGTAAAGATTTTATTTCCTTCAATAATGCCACGTTTTTTATATCAATTTTTTGGGAGGGAAGGTTCACCCCTTTCCCTACCTGTTTTCCTTCAGTCAGTTAACTATTTGCGATGAGTCATATTCCATCTAAGCTGCTTGCACCCCTACTTTCTCCAACACCACTAAAACGTAATATATATATATATATATATATATATATATATATATATATATATATATATATATATAAATATATTTTTTTTTTGTAAGAAGTAAACATAAATGAGTTGGAAAATTTTAATGGAGAAAACAAATTACCGCACTCGTTCATTGTAATAATATATCATTTCATGTATCCAAGTAAAATTTTATAAGGAGATATGATATTATATGTATTGCTTTTCAATATTTATCCCACAGTGCTCAATATGCGAGTAGAGTTGGGTAATGTGAATGTAATTTTTTTTATATCATTTTTTTTGGAGAGGAGGTTCATCCCTTTCCCTACCCGTTTTCCTTCAGTCAGTTAAGTATTTGCAATGAATCATATGCCATCTAAGCTGAGTTGGGTAATGTAAAAGTAATTTACAGTTATGGAAATATATATGGCAATTAAGCTACACAGAATTTTCAACGTTTCATCCTCAACAGGCCAATGCATGGAATTTATGCTATCACGTGTTTTAAATATTCATGTGGTGTTAAGTGTACTTGCTAACGAATCAGATTCTTTGTTATTCTCACTCCCATTTTCCATAACTTATATAACTTTTAAATAGATGTTTTGGTACTACAAATTTTTATTAAGACAAGGAATAAGAACAATATCTTTTGGCTCTTGCCAATAGTCACTAATCTAGTTTTGATACATCGATGATACATTTTTGTGTATTCAACAATAAGTCAGATTTCGTTTTATTTCTTAATGCACCTAATCAATTACATTTAGTGTCAGAGTTTACACTCGTGAGAAGGAACATAATTCCATTTTTTCTTTTCCACAAGGCAACATTTTCTGGCTTATGCTGCCATTAGGACCTCTTTTTGTCCCAAAGGAAACTAAATCTGATCAAATGTTTAATGCATCATGCCTTAATGATTTGCTCTGAATCCATAATTTATTCAGAGATTCAGTTTATGAAAGATGTTCTTATCAATAATGGTTACCTTTTGGATATTATTTGTTCTAATATCTCCAACATTTTCATAAGCTGAAACATTTTGGACCCCCAAAATGTCCAACATACCTCAGGTTACTTTAGATAATGTTAGCATAACATTTGTTAACCAATTTTCTGCAGCTTTACATTGCTGTTAACATGCTGCAAACCCTAGAATTGTGTTTTCTACTCGACCCTTAGTAAAATTCTCCCACACCATCAAATTATTTATAAATTTTAATGTAGGTGCAATACTGCATATGTGGGTAGAACAGTTTAATGGTTTGAATTCAGGATCAAACAACACACTACAATATGTCAGGGTCAATTAAACAATTTAAATTGATTGCTTAACATGTTCAGGTCAGTTTCATATACTGAAATTTTATTTTTTTATTTCTTCTTTATTTATTCCTGCGATAAACAACACTTTAAATTAAGGTAACTTAGAGCACAAAAAAAAAAAAGTGACAAACAAATATAAATATTTTTTGTAAGTATATATCAATTTTTATTTTTTTTCATGGAATAAAATGCTATCCTAAAAGGAAGTTAATTTCAAAATGTGTTTTGTTTAAGTCTGTGATGTCAGATATGATAGCATGTTAAACATATGCCTTTCAGCTGGGGTGCCGAATCTACACTTGGTTCTAAAAAATATATTCTACTTTTTCTTATTCAACATAATTGAGTAATTGTTTTTCAAGCACGTTTTTAAATTTTTGAGATCAGGATGGATCATTTGGATTATTTTGACTACTGCTCTCATATTAGATGCTATTCTTATAACATTTCAGCTGATGTAATTTCCAACTTTCAGGTACGTCCTGCCAAGCTCTGGAATCTTTGTCAAATTTGAGAATCTGTACAGAATTTCAGTAGTTCTTATTTCATAAACTATGACGAGGTAGCAGTCTTAGTATTTCATATTTGTATTAGTATTGAGGCCAGCACTGAGGATGAAACCTTAATTTAGAACTGATAACTTTTATCGGTTGTACCATAAAGTCCATGCAATCAATTCTAGTATAAATTTTGGAAAGGAAACTTATTCTTGCTTTAAATGTGCAATCTTACTACTTATTAATAATATATATAGTAAGTTCAGTATAGTTAAGCCTGACAAATTCTCACAAGAATGAAACGGAATATTCTGTGTAGCTTAATTGCCATATATATTTTCATAACTTACTACCTAGCTCTATGTATTAAGCACTGTTGAAATAAATACTGAAAAATTTATGCATAAAATGATATCTTCGTATGTCAATTTATGTCATTAAATGAAGTAATCATATATATATATATATTAATAATTAAGTGATTGATTTTGAGCTATAAAACCGATATTGTCAAGAATTGTATAAGTCAACTGAATTAAAGGAATAAATTATAAGATGGTCAACATCATGAATTTTGGAATATAACTTTTTGTCATTTATTCTCTCTCTCTCTCTCTCTCTATATATATATATATATATATATATATATATATATATATAATGATGTAGTAGGAGTGAGCTATTAAAATATATATACATGGCACTTAAGCTACACAGAATTTTTTGCATTTCATCCTCGTCAGGCTAATGCATAGAATTTGTTATATGTCTGTGGTATTAAGTTTGCTAGTCAACCAATCAGATTCTTTATTATTCTTGTTCCTGTTTTCAGCAGCCAATGATCATATTTTTATCAAATAAAAGTTCAGCTGATTTGTAATTCACTTTTCTTTGTTTATTTTTGGAAAGAAGTGAGATATCTTTCTTTGTGTATTAAAATGCGACCTTGTTTTTTAATCTGGGTGTGTTTAAATATGTTTGCTTATAATTTTGTTAATATTAGTTTATTTATGTATTAGTATTTTTATATATTTTATTTATTTATTTGATGTATTATTATCTCAAAGTAAAGTTTATTCTGTGTAAACAGCTGTTTTCTATTTCACTTCTGCAGTTTAATAATGTTTTTTTAACTTAGAATTGCAAAATTCTCGATCACACATAATCTACATGGGTGGTAGAAATTCTTTACTATTTTTCAACCGACTATCATCGAGTGTTCACTTTCTTTGAGTTCCTAGTACTAGTTTGCTAGTGCTGTTTAGAAAAAAACATTCAAATGAAGAATGTTGGAGGTTGCATCAACCAAAATGTTTTAAGAATAGCATCCACGTATTCTGAAAAATGTAAATAATACAAATTGCTCAATTATGTTCAGAGATTTGCAGATCAAAATATGCTGGGTTTTTATTTATTTTTTTTTTTTTTAATTATCCTGTATTTTGAAAGAAAACTTTTGTGTTCCAAAGAAAATTTCACATTTTCTTCACAAATAATCTTTTCAAAAGACTGATTTGCATTCTGCTGTTGCTTGGTTATCTGGAATTTATACAAGTTTTAAAACGATTCAATGGAAAATAAAAAAAGCAAAAAAAAAAAATATTTGAATGATTGTCTTTGTTTTGGAAACAAAATCGGTTGAAATGAAAGCTGTTTTGTTGTTTTTTTATTTATTTCACTTGTTTTTTTTTGTTTGCTGATTATTAGTTAAGATTTACTTAGTTACCACCAAAGAAAGAAATTTTAATGTAATGTGAACAAATATCTTGCTATCCAGTAATAAATTTGGCCCTTATCAGTGTAGCCTTTGTATTTTTGTGGCAATATGACTTGCTTGGAGTGAAAAAATGTCACAAGTCGTAAGCTGAGATAGCAAGCTCTCAAAAGAGGTTCAAAGGGATGATCCTGCATTGCAATCCAAGGATAAGACCTTGGTATTTCGTTATCTTTTGTTCTCAGCCCTGCATTATTGGAGACCCTAACTTCTCCTTCTTGACCCATGTCACTCTGTCAGGTTTAATAGTTCCATGGCTGTAAGAATTGCATAGTAAAAGTGACTGGTATGTCACTTATTTTGAACAGTTTTTTTCTATGTTCCCAGGACTTGTTGGTGCATTTAGCATTCAACTTTTTATAGATTGTCCAATAGATATTTACAGACTTCATTGTGACCCATTGTATCATAGCCATCCCTCTGCAGCACCTAACAACTGGATGTCAAGTGGCTCACACTCTCTGCTTCTTGCACTTGATCAAACCTCTCATCTTCTTAAAAGTATTAGTCATCAGGCCATAATCTTAGGCAGCCACTATCATCTTCTCCTGAGTGCAGTGGAGCGATCCTCTTTTTAGCCAGTCTTCAGATACTTCCTAACTATATATTTCTCGGTTAAATCTATAATTGTATACTTTAGATGAAACATTTAAAATAAAAGTTTTTTTCCAAAATTTAACTAAATATTCATTTATTAAAATTTTGTGTTTTACCCACAATGCCATACTTATTGAACAAGTAACAATTATTTAGTCCAAGGGATGTGACTCTTGTAAAGCTTTACCGCCTTCATCGAATTTTTTTTTTTTTTTTAAAGTGTCAAGAAAAATACATTAAAATGATCTTTTTGCCAAATTTGATTTGATGGAGAGATAAGTATCCAAGTAACACTGTTTCTGATGTCAGGCGACATCAGGTTACCTTGCTGAACAACCATGGTGAGTCAGGTGCCGTTGACACTGGTTAAGAATTCCCAATGTCCCAAATTTCTGCATATCAAAAAAAATGGATCTCTCAAAGTAGAACTGGCAGTTAGCAACAAAAAGTCTGACTAATGTCCGTGGAAATCTCGGTAATCAGTCATATGTCTTATGTTGTTTTGATAGCAAGGTTTAAGAAAGCAGAAAAATATTCACATGTTTTGTTTCGCTGGATTTCGTTGGAGGAAATGATTTAGTAGAGAACCGATTTTCTTTAAGAAAAAAGAAAGAAAAAAAGCTTTCAGAAGAAGAGAGAAAGAAAGAGGAAAGATGTGAGGAGAGAGGGAGAAGTTCTAATCTTAGATAAAGGCAGAATTAGTGGTTTTCATAAAAAAAAACATTTGTTTTAGCAAATAGTAGAGACTGGCTGCCAGATATTACACGTCAGCTTTGGGCTGTTTGGCCCAAAGCTGGAGACCTCTGAAAGAGAAAAGTGGAAAGAGAGACTTTCCCCACAGCCAGCCAAGTAGACAGATAAATATTATTCAAGCACATCTGATTGAATACGAGAGTTATTCTTTTTTCGGATTTTTCTGGATATCTTTTCGATTCGCTGAGCGGTCTTTTTTATATCAATTTGCATGTCAATGTTGTGTTTAATCAGATGTGTTTGAATAATGACTTGCTGCCAAAATATACAAACCTAATCTTGAACCTTGCAGCAAAAATTGAATCAAGTTGAAAATGCTGCTTCCAAAAACCTTAGTTTGTTCTTTTTAAATCCAAGAGAAAACCAGAATTGTTTAACCTTTCTTTGTTTTAGAATTGCTTTAAAAAAAATTTTTTTTATTGATAATAAAATAATCTCCAAAGTTTTCATTAATCATTGATTATCTGTTGATTTTGAGAATAACACAGTTGATTCCAGATCTACCATGAAAACTGATGCCCAAACTGCAGTTGGAGAGAAGCAGCATATCGGCATCATCAGAGTAGCTACAAAGGAGGAACTCAACTGCAACGTCGGACAATAGACGGTCAGTCAACGTGTAAAAGGTATCGCCACACAAACTTAGAGTTGGAGGTACAAGAGCAGTAATTTCCAGTGACCAGTGAATGTTTAGTTATATTTTGAGGAGTCTATCACTAGACAAAGTTAAAAGTGTAATCACTAGGATTTAGGGTTGGTGCACATCTTCTTGCCTGTATGCCCATGTGCCTTTGTGCACAACCTGCCCACAGAGGGATTACATTTATGGTCTCTTGATTCAGGATTATGCGTAATGCCCTCCCATTCATATTACATCCATACAAAACTCAGTCTATATCAGTCTACATATGTAATAAACCTTTCTGTGTTCTGAGTTATGTAATTTTATAATTCTTTTTTTTTCTTTTTTTTTTTTTTTTTTTTTGCATTCCACACAGTCTTACCCCTTTCCTCCTTTTCACATAGAATTGGTCAGTGTTGTTGTCGTTATTATTATTATTATTATTATTATTATTCAACAGTCAACAAACATATGTCTTACATGTTGCTCTTAAATTCACTTTTATCACTTCGTCCATGTTTTTCTTGGTTTGCGAACCGATTATGATACCTCAACTACTGTACATTTATTAACCCAAGAACTCTCATGCATTCTTTTAATATGACCAAACCAACAAAGTCTCCTTATTAAAGAAATAAATTTAAAAATGAAGTTCAGTGCCATAAATCAATAAACTGAATATATTTTTTTTAAATTCACCAACAACGATTTTAGAGAGTGGGTGATTAACTTGAAGTTCTGAACTAAAAAAAAAAAAGGATTTCTGGAGAATAGGAAAATAATTGTAGGCAGTTATGAGTTTTGCTGATGGTCTACGGTCAGTGGTATGCAGTTCTTGTCTGAAAAAAAATGTGTTGCTAGAAAAATTTGTTAAAATTCATTTCACGTTTATAACTTATCAAAGTACATTGGTTTATGATTACAGGCCCTTTCCATTCATTTGAAACCCACACTAACAAAACTAAACTCTAATTGCGCAAAAATAATCTTAACACATTTTTCCTAGTGAAAAGCTATGATTTTTTAAATATTCTGATTTTAGCGATGCTCATGCTCAGGTATATGTTTTCTGATCACAAAATCGCCATTTTGTGTTGCGTTATTGTGGATAACACACATGTATCAGAAGAAATAGAAAATAGTACAGAAAAGATTGCCTTTGATTACACACGGACCAATCAGCTTGCAGGGTGAATTAATTTCATCTGTCACCTGAGAAACTTCTTCAGCCTCTTTGAGAGAACTCTGGAAGCAACGAGTAAAGACATCCCTTCTCTCTCCTATCCCTGTCCACTGGATGTTCCAGCATTCTCGCCTGAAAATAATTGTTGACTGACCTATGATCACCTAAAGAATTTTCTTTCTTCACTTGAACACTTCCAACTTTCTTATAGTTGAATAAATCCTTTTGCCGTTGTGTTAAAAGAAGTTTTTTTCCCCTTTCATGTAAGGTTTTCATTTACTATGTGTGTGTATATATATACATATATATAATAAATGCATCTCACAATTCTATAACTCTGTAGAGGGGTTTGTCAGGACATTCTGATTTGTGGATACTCTGCCTTACAAGTAAACCCTGACCAAATATTCAAAATGACGTAGTATTCAGAGCAAATTAAAATTCCCTTGGAATGGTTTTACACTAACTCATACAAAGAATGGTGCACTTGGCCTTTTGGCCAAGATCAAAGTGTAGTATCTGTTCCGGCAGATACTGCAAGCAAAGACCAAATGTGGGGGACAACCCCACATACCTAACCTTTAACCAGCTCCCATTTCCCACCTCTCGGGATCTGGTCCCCTTTTTCCCTTCCCCCTCCCCTTCACTCCTCACATTAAAAATTGGCCTTGTGCCTAATTTGCTCGGTGGGGGAGCAAATAAATACCATCTGTTCGGCAGATAGATACTGCAAGCAAAGACCATATGTGGGGGAAACCCCACATATAAGACCTTGGTCAATGTAGGGGCAACCCTTCATACCAATTGTCACTATCCAGCTCCGGGGAGTTGGTCCCCATTTCCCCTTCACTCCTTTTAAAAATCGGCCTTGTGCCTAATTTACTCAGTGGGGGAGCAAAGAAATACCTCAAATAGTATCTGTTCTTCAGATGCGCCACTTCTATTTTTCGTTCTCTTTCAGTGGAGGAGAAATCCTTCACGACTGATACAACTTTTATTTTTGTACCTTTTCTCCACGTTAAAAAACGACTCTGGTGTCTAACTCTGTCCCGTGGGGAGGCATAGTAAATAGGTACAAAGAATGGTGCACTATCTACTCGTAATACTACCTCAAATATCAACACTAATAAATTCTGGTCCTAGAATCTAGCAAAACTAAACAAAGAGTTTAATAAAAATAAAGTATAATTTAGTTAATAGGTCCATTTCTAATTGACTGGGGCCTTAAGATTAGCTAGTGAGTAGGTTAGCTAGACAAATATGCAAGTTTGCATATGAAAGCTATATTTATTTGAGTTTGCATATTAAAGCTATATTTGTTTGAGAATAAAATAGTTTTGAAAAATAGTAAACGTTTGACAATAATAAAATTTGTAAACAATAAAAATTGCACCGAATTGAATGATAACAAGTGAAGCATGCATGGTTCCCTGTGAATGCACATAAGAATAGGACTAAGTTCAGCATTTGCCCCTTCCATATTTAGCCCCAAAAGTCTCCAGGGGACGTAAAATCCTGGTGAAAATGAACAAACGGTTTTAGGCATTAACATATGTAAATTTTAGTCCTGCACCATGCAAAAAAAGAAATGACTAAGTCCATCATTTGCACCCCCCCCCCTACATCCATTTAGCCCCAAAAAGTCTCCAAGGTCCTAACATATTTAAATTTGAGAGAAGCACCATGCAGAACTGCTAAAGAGACACACACAGAAAATTTTGAACAAATATGGCAAGCAAAATAATCCCAAAAGGGGAGTGTTTTTATTAGACCTAAAATGCCCCTGAGGCACACCCAAGAGTTATCATGAAGTATAGACAAACAAAATTACATAAAAATCAGTTAGTTAAAACTTTTCAGAAAGTTTTATAAAAATCCAAGCCATCAATTTTTTTTTAATAAGCTCAAAAGTGTCAATTTTAGCCATTTTAACCCGAAAAACTGGGAAAACTCCAGTTGCCCCCACCCTAGTTTTCTAGTAGCATAAATAAATTTGGCAAAATTCTTTGCTGCATCATGTGCATTTATTCTTTATAAACTATTTTTCATCTTAAGTTAGAACTAAATTTTAATTAAAAAGTTGTTTAAAAGTTGTTTAAATTATTTGTCATTCTAAAGTATAGAAAAATTTAATCGCCTATATAATATTTTGATTGCAGAAATTCCCCTCTGGACCAAAGCACTGTAGGTTTGCAATAACAGATGCCACATACAAATTTATTATGTCTAGATTATTAGCCACTATCTTATGTAACTTAAGAATGCCATTTTAGACACATTTGGTCATTATAATAAAATCCAACATTCCATCCTAATAGCAACATCATCACCATCGCAACCATCTTCAGAGGAAGTAGTTCCTATTTTTCCCTCTAAATAACAACCCCTCTTACCGTTCTCAGTAATCACTGAGAGATATTCTGCACTTTGAACAGATATGAGGTTGCACCCTTCGTAAACCCATTGACATTGATATGATTAAAAAAAAGTTGCCCCCCCCCCCCACGACCATATACACCTTGCATTTATACTTTGAAATGCAAAATGTTAAATATAACATCACTGTGATAACAACTGGAGTTTTCCCAGAAAATCTGTTCTGTTTCTTTTTTTACCCATATCATGTTTAATAATTATGCAAAATTTTTAAAAATTCCCCATCTAAATTTTTTAGAAAGATCAGACGAGTGTGAAATTGTTTTTTTTTTTTTTTTACTAAATATTAATATTTATTAAAAAAAATTGAATTTTTTTTTTTTTTTTCAAATATTCAAAATATTTTTTCAAACAGTTAATTCCTTTTTATTCGCTTTTTTTTTTGTTGTAATTTTGGATATTTTCATTACTGCGACATGACAATTAAGTAGATACCATTGGTTTTACTTGAAACTCAGTTTTTCAATTTTCGCTATCATAATGAAGAGGACCTCCCCCCCAAAATGGGTGCAAATGTATCAATTAAAAGCAATATTTTCAAATCAGTCAGCATTTTTCAAAAGTTATCTAATATAAATTTGTCTCTTTAAGCATCCAGTTTAAGGAGAGGTTTCCGGTTTGAGAAGTTTTCCTTATTTCTTTTATTTTTATTTATTTTTTAAGAGATTTTATTTGAGCAAAGCACCCCTGAATTAGCTGGCCTCAGAGAAAAACTTTCATTGAAAAAGTTTCACAGAGTTTATGGTAATGTCGTTAAATAGTGTTTATGGTTGATATGAGAAAAATAAGACGTTAAAAATGTTTCTTATCTTAAACATTATTACATGAGGAGTCATTTGGTTTGTTTGTTTTTGTTTTTTTTTACACGGTGGTCACCACTTATCAAGGCCCGGAAGCCACGGAAATAACGATAAAACAAGGATAATAAGTTAATTTATTTTACCTATCTATACTCAAGGAATCCATGATTAAATAAGCAAAAAATCAACATGGCTGCCCGTAGACCAAGAAGCAGCTTTGACCTTGCGATCAAAAACTAAGATCAATTCAAAACAGAATGAATTGACGAGATTTTGGTGAATCTGGTAAGTTTGTATGTTTATGAATTTATGAGGAGCAAACTAGTAGCATTAAAAAATTCAGCAAAATTCTTTTCTGCATCGCGTGCATTTATTCTTCATAAACCATGTTTCATTTTAAATTAGAACTAAATTTTACTTAAAAATTGCTTAAATTATTTGTCATTCTAAAGTATAGAAAAATTTAATCGCCTATATAATATTTTGATTGCAGAAATTCCCCTCTGGACCAAAGCACTTTATTATGTCACTATCTTATGTAACTTTAGAATGCCATTTTAGACACATTTGGTCGTTATAATAAAATCCAACATTCCATCCTAGTAGCAACATCATCACCATCGCAACCATCTTCAGAGGAAGTAGTTCCTATTTTTCCTTCCAAATAACAAGTTCTCTTACCACTCCCAGTAATCACTGGGAGGTATTCTGCACTTTGGACAGACATGAAGTTGCACCTTCATAACTGGATCGTAAACTCATTGACATAACATAATATTTACCTTTTCCGTTACAAAAAATAATAAAGTCTCTCCAGACTAATTCCACTCCTTCTGATTGGATGAGCTCTGGCCATTCCTATATTCTAATGTACCATTCAAACATGGCGTCGCAATGATACCTATTTTGCCCTATGTGCGATTAAACACACTTAAAAAATGCATTCATCTCTTGTTTTAAAAAAAAAAAATAAATAAGTAAAAATCCAATTATGCGTGCAAAAAGAAATTAATAAATTTCAGAGATGCAAAGATTTTAAAAAAGTATGCGCACACAAATTCTGCGGGGATGAAAACTTAAAATGTGTTTTGTTCGGCGGACGTAGTTGAAAGCATACCATGTTACAAAGACGTGCACTTTTTAACCAACTAATGCTCATCAAAGAAAGATTTAATTTTCAAACCTTTTTCCCAACTCACCTGGGAGCCTATTGAAAAGTATATAAATGATGAGCGAACGCTTCTCAATCTCGCTCACTCACTCTTTGCTCACTTTCTCTCGTCAACATCTTCGTTGCTACTTCCCCGCCAGCATGACAGAACCCACTTATTCGTACGTAATCCTGTTTTCTCACTAAGAAAACAAAGGACATTCTCTGCATTTTTTCTGTCAATACAACAAAGTCTAAATAACTTTCACATTGATAAGAAACTGTCTGCCAAGACACACTTTTTGGACACTGAAAAATGGTTCGTTTTTACTTGTTAATTTTTTATGTAAATAAAGTTTATTTCACATGTTTGATTTTTTTATTATTATTTATTTATTTATTTATTTATTTATGGTGAAAAAAGGATCTAATCAGACCTGATCAGACCTAATTGCTTCATACATTTTTTTCAGTAATTATTTATGTTTTTTTTAAAAGCTAATTCATTTATATATACTTTATTGAAACTTGTGCGATCGACTACATTCTCTTGCTGTATGTATTCCTCCAATGTCTGTCTGTCTATCTGTCTCTCTTTCTTGCTCGCTTTGAAGACAAAACAACAAACATTTATTTATTTACTCTCTCACTCGCTCACTCGGTTTGTATCTCGCTGTATATATTATTCTCATTATAAAACTGTTGAACTATTTTTGTACTTAACTTTGTTTATTTTCCTTTTTCACCAGGTTTTTCAGGTTTGAACAAGAGACAAGGTGTTATTCAGGAAATAATCGTTTGTTGTTTCAATGGAAAAAAGTTAATTGAGTTTTTCCTTGTCTTGGTTTTCTTGCGACCGTCGGCATAATCATGTTGACACACTGATTCCCACTGGATCACCGAAGTTAAGCAACGTTGAACCTGGTCAGTACTAAATGGGTGACCATTTGGGACTTCCAAATGCTGTATGTGCTCTCCGCTTATCTCGGCATTGTTTCCAGTCATTTTGGACTTCTCCTTGCCACTGGACTCAAACAGTGCCGATTCAGGAGAGGTGTGGTTGAGGATTGCGCAACCCTTGCCTCACACATACATGTGTAACTGCCCCTACAGGGGGTATCTTTTGTCTTTCGAGACTGAACAGAAGCATCACACATCGCATACAACATGTGGGTCCCATTACGCCACATTTATAAACAAGTCCAATGACAATAATTCAAGTTGATCATTTTCTCATTAAAATCATCTAACTGGAAAATTATGAAATTATAACACAAGGGGTGCACCAGTCAGGGTAGCGCTGTCGATTATAACAGGTAGGCACATCCAGCGTCAAATTCTGAGACAACGATATAAATTATAACCCTTTTGAATGGTAACCTGCTGGTTACAAGTCCTAGTTCCAGTCTAGTATACGAAATACTGGGTCTCAGGACCAGGTGTAACCCATCCAAGCCTCAACCTCTCTCTCGTTAGGTTGTGTCAAAGGTTGAGCTTGGACAGCTACAAAGTTCTTGTGATCTCATGTTCGTTAGCTTTGGCTGATCCAATGTACACAACCGATCAACTCTGGACGAGCTGCTTCTGTGTACTGAGTATGACAGTACCATTAACAAAAAGAGATTTTCCACCAATCAGTTGATGCGACATCCACTGTCAAATAGAAAAAGTGTTGTTGGCAATCATTCCCAAATGAGAGTGAACAGAAAAAATATCATCAAGGGTGTAAGTTCCATATAGAAACATTGATTTAATTTGAATAAAATATGCATCAAGTGCGCTTGAAAGCCAAATCACAACGTAATATTAGGAAAATAAACAAATATTTTAGAAACAATGCGCATCTCTTTACAAACAGACTTTTCTTTCTCCAACTTTACAACATGTCAAGGAAAAAGAAAAAAAAGAAGAAAACAACATACTGAGGATGGAGTATACCTCCGAAACATATTTAAATTATAAATTTCAAACAAGTAAAATATTTGTTTATTTTCCTTAATATTACGTTGTGATTTGGCTTTCAAGTGCATTTGATGAATATTTTATTTTATAGAAAAAATATGACATTTCTGAATTTTTGAGATGAGAATTGGTTATTCGTATTATTTGGATTCATCAGACTATTGTTCTCATCTTGAGTGCAATTTTCACAACGTTTCGGACGATGTAACCTCTGACTTTCTTCAGGTGTATGTTGTCGAACTCGGGAATGTTTCTGTTGAACTCTGGAATTTGGATGGAATTTCGAGCAGAACCTTTTTATTTACTTCATGGGGGTAGCATGCTTTGTTTGTTAGCCATGACTGGATAGATGTCGTAAGTAATTCGCAATTGTATTGAACCTTCAACCTTCAGGAGAATATCACTTTTTACAATTGATTTTTCCAAGTACTCTAACCACTGTGGACAATTCTGGTACGAATTTTAGAAGCCTTAAACCTATTTTTCTTTTATAGTTGTAAATATCACTATTTATAACTAATTATTACTATATATTAATGTATATCAATATGTATATTAATGTTTTACTTATTACTTGTATATATTATCTATTGTTTATTGGTTCTCATATCAAATTAAATTCTATACTAGGTCTACTTAGTAATTGGTTATTGCCCAGCATATGTGCTGCTTCTTTGAGTCGTCTTACTCTCCACCGTTCTTCTTTGTCTATAATTTTTACTTTATCCCATAATGGAAGATGTTTTCCCTTTTCTTTCCAGAAAATTACATCGAGGGCATTGCCAGGGCAGCTGCAAGGAAGGTGAGCTCTCTCTACCGTGCTAGAAAACTACTAACACCCGAAAGTATCCTGTACCTCTATAAGGCAACCATTCGCCCATGTATGGAGTATTGCTGTCATATTTGGGCTGGTGCATCAGCTACTAGTCTCTCGCTCCTTGACAAGGTTCAAAAGAGAGTCGCAAATCTGATAGACCCTGAACTGGCATCTAAGCTTCAGCCTCTGTCCCATCGACGAAACGTTGCATCCCTCTGCCTGTTCTACAAGTATTATAATGGTGAATGCTCTGACGAACTGCAAGCACTTGTGCCCCCACGATGTGAACACCCTCGACAGACCTGACAGGCTGCAAAATCCCACCCCCACACTGTAGAGATCCCTAGATGTAAAAGATCTTTCTACTCCAGTAGTTTCTTCCCCAGAACCGCTAGACTTTGGAATTCCATTCCAGGTCACTGCTTCCCCAACTGTACTGACGTGCAGAAGTTCAAGTGCAACGTGAACCAACATCTTGCTGCCCAAATCCCTACATAGCACCCCAGTAGTTGTTGCCCCTGTTAGTAGCCCCCTACACCAAAGTGGCAATGTGCCTTGTATGGGGTGAAAATGTAGTTAAAAAGAAAAAAAGATATGATCAGCTATTTCAGTCTCTCTGTGTAATACGGCTTTTCCATGTTCTTCCGTACTTTTACGCATACACATCTCACCTTTGTATAGTTTTCCTCATTTACATGGGATTCCATATACACAGTTCTTAGTCATGTTTTGTTCTGTAGAGCGCTTGACTCTCAAAAGCTGTTTTCAGAGAGTTGAATCACTCCTGAATATTGCCCTGATGTGATATAAATTACATATTCGTTGCAATTTTTTAGACAAGCCATTTATATCTGGTATACAAACTGTGGTGAGTTTCTCAGTGGTGTCCTTTTGTCTGGTCCAGATTTCTTTGAGCTGCTGTCATGCTCTCTGGATAGTTGTTTCAGTGGAGGGTTTCTCTTAAACTATCCATCTCCTCTTGATATGCACTGCTGTTACTACATATTGCTTTTGCTTGGTGTTGTAGGCAACGGACGATTCCTTTCTTTACATTATATAGATGGTGGGAGTTGAAGTTTAAGTACTGTCCAGTGAAAGTTGGCTTTCGGTATACAGATGACATAAATCCCTGACCAGTGTGGGCTATCGGCATATCTAAGAACAATAATTTGTTATGTTCTTTTTCCATCGTGAACTGTATAGTTGGACAGATCGAGTTCACATGGTCTTGTAATGTTTGAACATCTTCCTGATGGAGCTAGAGTATGACTGTGTCATCTACATCCTGCAACTACATTATTGGCTTTAGTGGTGTTGATCCTAAGGCCATTTCCTCAAAGTATTCTATGTATGCATTGGGCAGTACTGGGGACAATGGTGATCTCATTGCCAGACCTTCTTTCTGCCGATATATATCAGATCCCATCACGAAGTATGTAGATTCTACACAGAAGACCATAGACTGAAGCTCAGTCGAACACTTTCCATGAAAATAACGATACATCAGAGACAAACTCGCAACATCTCTTCTGTGAGATAGAGGTTGCAGGGAAGAAAAAAGGACATCTCCTATGAGGCTACGAAGTCTATTTTGAACTCTATCAAGGCAGGACAAGTCCTTTCTAGCAACTCCTGCCCAGATGTGGCAACAGTATTCCATCCTTGGACGTACCTGGCTCTTATATAGATAGAGAATTGCATCTCCATTATATTGTCAATTGGGATGCAAGTGCGTTCCTTCAGTGAGGCATCCAAAGTCAACTTATCCTATACCATTCGCAGAGTCTCATCGTTCAGAGAATCAGTGAAAACAATAGTTTCTTCACTTATTTTTTGGTTCAATCTACCACTCAGCTATATACAAATTATATATATATATATATATATATATATATATATATATATATATATCCATCCTGATATATACTAGTCGATGAATAGCTAAGGTAATCAGGGTCTATATTAGAAATATTGTAATACTTCCATTAATTGTAGCAATTATTAGTTGGCAGGTGCCAATCCCACCTCATTTGGCCTAGGGGTTGAATTCCATGGTGCTAGCTACACCAATGAGACACTGAAACTCTGCCAAAGCTATAGCATCACAAAATTGAATTATCATATTCCTTTAGCTAGCCTAGTTTTGAAGATGTTTGTAAAAATTGCAACTATATTTTTTCAGTGATTTTATTTCAGTGTTTAATGAGTATGATGCAAACTGCTGTAATTTAATGTGTTATTTTAATGTATTTTTAAATACTAAAATATGCTTTAAGTAAAAAAAACCCAATAAAACAATAAAATATGCAAAATTCATCATTCCATGTGTAACATTGAAATTAAAACTAACATGGAGAAAATTAAAAATCGCCAACAAATTGAGAACGAAATGTGTGGGCGATAACTTATGTTCATAATTTTGTTTTTTTTTTTTTGTTTTTTTTTCCTCACTTCTTTTCTGCTTTGTTAGCTATGCTGGAAAATTATTTTACTATTTTGGGGGTTGAACATTTTCCATGCAAAAAAAGTAACATAGAAATTTACCTTGTGATTATATCAATGAAGACATGATACATAATTTTCTTTGTTTTTATAGTTTGTTTTGAATATCAAGGTAACATTTATTAGGTGTGTTTCTAACAGTGTTTTGTTTTATTTTTAAGTCATTTCAAAGATGTAACAGTGAAATCGCGACTATTTTTTCTTGTTCTCACATAACGCTAGACACTACTTTTTTTTTCGAACCGAATAAATGTTTTAAAGTAAGCAAACGTACTAAAAACTTATCCAGCTAGGTAGAAACGTAACTTATCTTGCCTTTGATAACATTTACTTGGGTGCTTATTAAGAATTGTACTTATGGCGGAAATAAAAAGTAAAAAAAAACATAGAAAAGTCTGTATAATGTATAACGGAACGAAAATGACATATTCCAAAAATCACGTCATTTGATCATTTTTATTCAAGAAAATTAAATTTTGCGACTAAGTGAATCGTAATGTTTTCATCGGACATAATCCAATAAATAAAGGGGAGATAACTTGGTATTTCTACAGAATTGGGACGAGATTTTGTAGTCAATAAATGGAGTTTTCAGATAAAAAGCAATGGTTTCAACTGATTTTTTTGTCATGTAAGAAATTCTGCAGAAATAAGCAGGTTCATCATTGGTCGGTTTGACTGCCCACGATTTTGTTTAGACCTATTAGATGGATTGTTGTTATTAACTGCCGAGGCGTTATTTTATGTTTCAGGTGGCGCTAGTTTTCATAAAGACAACAGGTTGAATGGATGTAAGAAAACTCACTCGAGGCTTGTAGCCTCAAAACCCCTTTGTCTCATTGAGACATATTAATGCCTTAGCATGGGTCGAAATGTTATTATCATTTGAAACACCAATGCCCTTATGTTGGACGAAATATTGTATTCTTCGCACACTGTTGTGTTCTACGATTAGATTGATTTTCATCATTACTTATATTATGTCTCTCCGAGACGAATTTAAGGTCTACATTTTAACCTGCCCTTTGTCTACCATTCGGACGGTTATTTACACTGAACTCCATGATGACTACCAGACTCGTAGCATTAATCCTTGGAAGGCATCACTTAAGTCATCAACTTGTTGCAACTATTTTTCGAACAGCGGGGAATCTTGAATCCTGCAAACGCGAAGATAAACTATAAACTACTACCCTTATGGGTGTTACCAGCTCTGTTTCGGCAGGAAGCTAAAGATGGCACTTCTTCTGTAATTTGGATCTTTTTACTTTAATAAAATTTATGTTGAAGTTTAAAGGTGAGCATTTTGTGATTTTTGATTGCTTTCTTTCATTCTGCCAGGGGTAAAACCGAGGTGAGATAATATCTCACAGTCAATTCTAATAAGTTACAATGGTACCTTTAAAATTATGCAGTCGAAATTACCTGAATATTACTGAATTATTAAACAAAACAGCACTTCTGCATGTCAGTGACAAAAGACGTCGCTTTTCAGCCAAAGAACAGGGTCGATAACTCTTCCTTTTCTAAAAATGTGTGCAAATTAAAATTACATTTTGATACATTTTTATACAATCTTTCTTTACAAAAAAAAAAAAAATTTATTAAACCTCTATAAATGTTTCATGTTTTTAAAATTATATTTTGCTACATACAACCTTACCGTAAAAAACACAAAAAATTGTTACCGTAAAAAACACACACACACAAAATATTCTAAAAACAATTTATAAATGTTTCATGTTTTTAAAATTATATTTTGCTACATACAATCTTACCGTAAAAAAACACAAAAAATTCTAAAAACAATTTATAAATGTTTCATGTTTTTAAAATTATATTTTGCTACATACAACCTTACCGTAAAAAAACACAAAAATTCTAAAAACAATTTATAAATGTTTCATGTTTTTAAAATTATATTTTGCTACATACAACCTTACCGTAAAAAAGCACAAAAAATTCTAAAAACAATTTATAAATGTTTCATTTTTTTATCATATTTTTTTATCTTTTTTTCAGTCATGAATCATTTTTTGAAAAGGAATTATATTAATACATTAAAATTATATTTTGATACATTTTTTGTATTCAATGATGTTTCGATTTTCATATATTTTTGTGTTATTTATTTCGTTATTATATATTTTTGCGTTATCGTAAACACTTATTTATATTTTAGATTCACATAATGGCCGCTAGACGTCATTTCTCTTTCGAAGAACAGGGGCCGATAACTCGTCTCTGTTGCTAATATGTCATTGTCCTGCAGAAGTGCCAACAAAACAACTTTAATCGTGTCAGCAAGTGGAGAAGTGCCGCCATATTGTTTACATCAAAACGGAAAATTACCTCCCCTTTGAACTATCCTGCGTCTTACGATCGTTTTCATCAAATTCTATTTTTATTTTCTTTAATAAATAATTTTCTATCTTATCGAATTTCGTAATTTTTTTTATATAATCATGTTAAAAATACGAGGAATATGTAGATACCATTGTTTTCATGTGAAATTCAGTATTACGATTTCCGAAATTTCATCTCAATAGTGTAGAAGCAAGCGCCGATAACTTAATTTGAAATATCGAGGTCAAAATTAACCTTATGTTCAATACACTTTAGTAGTAAAATCGGTAATTTTTTACGACGTGTCCAGCCAGCGTATTATAAACATCTCAACCTCCCCATGTTAAGAACGGCTTTCGGAATAAATCCTCCAAACCTCCCTATGTTAAGAACGGCTTTCGGAATAAACCCTCCTAACCTCCCCATGTTAAGAACGGCTTTCGAGG